>NW_020230427.1:1323301-1395801 GCF_003227715.2 Harpegnathos saltator | reverse complement strand
TAGCGTGCTCTAATTGCATACGTATAAACGCTTACGAAATTAGAGACTGTAATTACCATCGCGTCCGATGTGGAATATTGCTCCACGTATTTCCCATTATTTTGATCCAACGCTGCGAGCAGCAAAATGTTGCTGCAGGCTCGATAAATCGATACGTTACAGGCAGTACCTTTACCAACAGCTGTTCGCTCAGGAGATTGTAGCAATGCAGGGCACGTCATGCAGGGCGCTTCAGTCAGCTAAAGTCTATCGGGCGGGCAGCGGAATTCGACGGGAATAACGTAAATGCTTTAATAATTTATTCGCGATGCTCATTACGTGACTCTTGACGCGAATATTTCTCGATGAGGAGATGAATAAATTTGCAGCTGTATTTTTGCGCAAACGCTGCTTCTCTCTCAAGCCGCCGTCGATAATTTCTTCTCTGGAACCTGCCAAGGTGCACGTCGGATTACTCTACCTAGCTATGAACGTGCAGCGAGGCGGTGCATTTCACGGTCGATAACGCTATACCGAATGTTGTTATCGAGCTTACCCGAACGTTGTTAAACGAATTTTGACGCGAGTATGTTCCGCGAGGAGAGACAGCCTGGTCGAGAAACCAGGTTTCCTGCGCGCGTACTTTTACCAAAGATGTTTTCCATATTCGATAACTCGAGTGGATATTTCACGTCAACCGTACGTCGCCAGAACTACAGTCACTACAGACGGAATTTTACTTCCCTCCACACCCCATTATTTATTACTATATTCGCTTCGCAACGATTGTATTCTTCTTTCTCAGACGCTAAGGAGACGTTGTGATATTAGTCTGAAACTCTTTTAAAGCCGATCGACCGCCGATATAATACGAATGTAATATTCAAAATTGTAATGGATCCCTCTACTCGACACAATCAATGGAATTTATTTATTCGTCAAATTTATTGATGAATATTGATACTTCGCTCAATAATAGCATAGTCGGAATAAATTATGTTAATAATTCATATCCGTATAACTATATTTAATAGCACTGATTAAAGTTCTCATTATACAATGGAATTGCAATTAATAATTTGTAATTGCCCATAAATAACAAACTTAGGCGAGTGCACATATATAAGTTAATTATACTTCTAAACAATGTTACACACAGCCACGAGCTCGTGATTAAACAATTCCTATTATTTTCCGCGTATTGTGTGTACAACATTTCGCGTGAGCATGATATAATATGCTTAATGAAATATTTTCGTCGCGGTATCACACGTTCAAACAGAGCGGGCAGAGTCCACGCAGAGCGAGTAACGCGCGCTGATTCCACGCGGAAGATTCAGGTATTTCCCCACATATATACGAGGTCGTTTACTCATTGTTATAACTTCCTTAGAAGCCATTACAAAGAGGCGCGCTCCTCCATTCTAAGATAATTCGGCTGACACAAAGCTGCAGCTACCAAAGTTCACGGCGGCGGCGGCGGGGGGAGGGGGAGCCGGCAATTTGCCATACGCTACATTAAATTTCACAAAAGCGGGGGAGAAACGCTCGCTACGCCGGTATAATCACTAATCAAAACTACGTTTCCAGAGCGTGTCAGACATCGCATTCGTTGCGTACCACTTGGGGCAACATCGAATACAATTACCTACCTACTCAGTATGCTAATTACCGCGAGACGCCGGATGAGATAATATATCGTCATCTTGCCGCGTCTCGTCTCGAGATGGTCAAGGCTGAGACTCTCGCCCGCTCGCTTCCTACGAGCGAAACAATGCGTTCATAAATTCGCGCTGCGCTGGCAGATTAATCGGCGTAAAAAATCGCCGACATACAAATTTCGTGCGCGCCCACGAATCCTCGAGTTTTAATTTTTAACGCATCCTCTCCTGACAAAGATCGGCTCGCAAAGGATCGCAGAGAGAAGAATGACGTAAATGGCAAAGGCTGATTTTAACCCTGACCAACGCCTGAAAAGCTCGTAAATAGCAGCAGTGTAAGAACAGAGATCGGATCTGGCTCCTCGTGTCCAACAGAGACTACGAGAAGCACGTACAGATCGATTCGTTTCTTCCTCGCGTTCGGAATGGTCAAGGTTACACGAGACGGATGGACGGACTGGCGGGCGGGCGGGCTCGCTGGCTGGAAGAATGAGTGATGTTTTGTAGGACGCAGGTATACAAGCAGGAAGGGAAAAGTTGCACCTGGCCGAGATGGAACCCGAGAACTCACGCCTCGCATGCTAGCCTCTGTCCGCACTGTACCGACCCATCCCGCTCTCTCGACTAAGGTCCATACCAATACCTTACGGTCGACCGGGTCCCGTCCCTATTTGAAAATCAGCCTGCTGGCCATGCACTCGCCCAAAATAACAGAAATTGTGGAGAAATCAGCGTCCCCTCCCGTGGGGAAGCCGATGGACCATTGTGGCGCCTCGAGACTCGAGACGCGCTCTACGACGGCTCTCCTCGTCGCTATTGTGCAACGACGAGTTAGACGCTCGTACAGATCGCTGTCTCGCGTCGCCCGCAGGCGGTTTGACTTCTACGCTCTTTTCAATCTCATTGCACTTTAATGCCGATTGCACGAGGCGCACCAGGTGTCACGGCGATATCCCCCTGACGAATGACGATCGCTCTCTCTCTCTCTCTCTCTCGCGCGCGCGCGCGCGCGCAAGCGACCCTCTCCGTGGACTTTTATTTACGACGCGCGACGAATCCGATGCGGAACGCTCGGTTAAATGCGCGCGGGGACAAAGTTCTCTCCTGGTCTGTGCGGCAAGGGGAAAGGGGGAGGAGGGGGATGAAGCAAAACCGCGCGCGCGATCGACCCGGGGGTTCTCGCTCCCCGAACTTTGGGGTCAAACATTCGACGCTGGAAACGTCTATTTGGGTCACTCGGTTCGCGAACAGATCACTCGGAACTTTTGCGCAATTGACGTATCCGGGACGGAATGTGTGCGATCTGTGCAAATATGTGTTTTCCACGCTGCGCTTCGGATGAAACGGAAATGTTAACGCCTTCACCTATCTCCAGTCCGGGCCGATACGAGTCTATACGATTCGCCGCCAGACGACTCGCGATGCTGCCTGTTATGATGGGAATAAAACTTAGAAATTGGATTTCTGTCACGGACTCGTCGACATGGAAGAGGAAATTGCGCGAAATTAATTTTAATGCCCATATATCTCAGTCGTGTGATCGATATACACACGTGTTCCAGATCGACAGCTATTTTAGGGACAGATTATTCGACGAGCTGTCGCTTTTTTTGGCAAAAATATCGGGGATAATGACCCAATCCATTATTCGTCGGTTCCTTGTAATTTTTGAAAATTTCATCTTCCATTGCGGGTAAACCTTCGTTGAAATTATTACCAAGGTAAAAAGATTCGAAAATTAAACAGCGAAGTTTTGTTATTCATTTACATGTCTGAAACTTCACTCGCGTGAAAAGCCGCGGGATCATATTATATTAATATTATCATCTTTACATTCACATTCCTCTCGCAGAGGTCTCCCCTTGTAGGGGGAGGGGGGGAGGCGGCGAGGCAGAGAATTGATTAACTGATTAGCGAGGGAAGTGGATTAAACAAATCTAGTGCAATGTTGCGATATCAGCCATCAGTCAGGGGAGTTAAAGTGGGTTACTTTTTCGAGCTAATCAGTGTTGCAATCACCTGGTGCTCGTTACTTACGGAGTGATAAATTATTTCGCTTACGACGCCTGGCCGACTTTGACGATTATAGAAACGGAATACGATTAACTTTGCACTCATGTACACAGCGGACCTTTACGAGCGGTGCGAAAGAACGGTATTAACCGCATTTATTCCTGTCTTACTAACTCCTTTCAACTGTCGCGTGTCGCGGCGATAAAGTTTCCCCGGACGGAACACTCCGCATACATTCAGCTTTGCGCCGCAATTATGCACCGTGTCGATGCAAATCCGTCACGACAAGATTGTCCTTATTGATTGCCGAGGCATTCCGGTCACGCGACGGACGCTACTTGGCGATCACGGCCAATTTCGCCCAAAAGACTCCTGTCCCCGCGGCAATAACTAAGGCTTGTTAATTATCCGTCCGTTAATTCTCCCGGCACCCGGCCGATGTCTCGAGCGCAGGCACGTCTCTCTCGCGCGTATTATATGCCGGTTAAGCGGAGTTAAAAATGTGAGACACGCCGTCAGTCATACATACGTACGTGCACTACGTGTAGCACGTATTTCCTCATCCGTGTAATTATTACCAAGTCGTTTAACGACTATATCCGACGCGTCCGCGTGCTCCGATCGTGACTGGCCGTACGCGTGGAATCTCTAATTAAAATGCGTCGAATGCATCCGGACTAACGTAAATGCCTCGTTAATCCCGTTGATTACAAGACCCGGAGCGAAGAGCGCGAGGAGAGGGCTCCTTCTCGCTATGAGCCATCTCGAGTCTGATGACAAGTGACGAAGAAAAGCATTCGTTAAGAGAGTTCGCTTCTCTTTCTCTCTCTTTCTCTCTTTCTCCCCCTTTTTTTCTTTTTCACTGCGAGAGAGTCACGAAGGGGCACGACGCGGCGAGAGAAAAAGAGAGGAGACGAGAAGAGGAGCACGCGAAGGGGGCGGCTCGATGCAGGAGAGTCGGCTGTAGTGGGGAACGCTAAGTAGAATGAGTAGAGAAACGTGTCTCTGTGCGTGAGGTACTCATTTGGGAGAGAAGTTCTCTCTCTCTCTCTCTCTCTCTCTCTCTCTGTCTCTACTCTGCTCTGCTCTGCTCCACTCTCCTCTCTACTCTACTCTACTCTCTCGCTCGCTCTTTCTCCGCCTTCTCCACTTCGCCTTCGCCTTCGCCGTTCCTTCCATCCTTCTTTGTCTCTCGCCGCGCGTCTGTATATCCCGGAATACTAATGACGCTACGAGAAAACCCGGCCGGTAGTAACCCGAAGGTACCAACGGTTACCTGCAAAGTTTTCGCTTCACGTGCCAACTCGCAGGTTCGTACGTACCTACTTCGAAGGCGCCTCACTAAACGGCGTAACGTCCGCCGCGTTTCATAAATTAGGAGGAACATTCCTCCTGGGAGGACAAACCCTCCGAAACTCGGCGCGGAAACAGAAGACGTACTCCGCCAGCGCAGCACGGACCGGTTATGGCCGTAGGGGGAATACGATTGTTTCACGATGGCATACGTAAAAGGGGGATGCTGCGGCAAACAAAGTAGCGGGAACATCTCGCGTGGCTGGTAACGTTATGCCAAATTGCGCGATGTAGGACGCAGTCGGTCGCGCGCAGTAGCTGCGGTTATATAATAAGCGGCCGCTCCGTCGAAATTAATTAACTGCCTGTACGGATACCGCGAAAGCAGCTGTTCGGAACGTATACGGGTTCGTTGTTTGTTTTATGACGAGACGCAACAGCGAAGATGCAACAGCGCGGACACCCGGGATAGCCGGATTAGCCGTCAAGATTAGCCTCTGATGAAATTACATCGTATCGCTCTTATTGCAAAACGCGGCTCCCCCTCCCGCCGCGTTCCGCTTTTCCCCTCGAGCGGGCAAAGAATAAAAGTAATATCAAGTCGAGTTAAATGTTCCGGGAAATTATTAATTTCTACGAAAATAAGAGATGCCGAGTTCTTTTGATCATCGAATTGGAAGCAGCCGTTCCCCGTCGGACGTGGGGCTAATAAACGAGACCGGTTGGCCCGAAACAAAAAAAAATCAGGCGAATCTTCCTTCTTCCTTTCATCGCGAAGAAACGGGCTATCCACCTCCTTGAGCTCCGTCAGCTTCGCCGTTGGTCGCCACTATACGTGGCCACGGAAACTATAATACGTTGTACGTACTTTATTATGCAACTTTCTCCCCCGTGACGCGAGTCTCATTCGAGCGAGACGGAAAATTCGTGCCCGAGGAAAAAGCGGCCGCGTCGCGATACGTTTAATTCGTTAAAGAGGCGGCGGTATTCTTACACCGGCGACATAAATTATCGCGACCACTCGCCGAAGAGCTTTGAAAATTTACAGGTTTATGTCTCAAATAAGCTGCTCGTTATCTATAAGAGACAACACGGGGATCGAATACGGGGATAAAATCGCCCTAACGCCCGCCGGTAATCTTTACCTCTGGCAATACATTATCGTAAAATGAGTATTTAATTTATATTTAATTGCCTCCCACTAAGCGCGGGGAAAGGTAAAAAGTACAGCTTTTGCGAATCTAATCGAAAGACCGTACACGTATAACGCGTGTAAACCATTAACATGGGTTAATTCGAGAGAGAAAGAAAACGATAAATAGAAAGGCACGGAAAGCTTTAATTAATCAAGCGAGATAATATCCGACGTTATAAACACTGCGGCGCCTATACAGTTACTAATAATCGCCATCTGGCCGCGCAACCCCCGTTAAAGTTGCGAGGTTAATCACGGAAGCTGACGAGAGTATCTCCGCAAGGGGACGCACCGTCCTCCCCCTCGCCTCAACTCATACACATACACCGAGCATTTCATCCTTAACCCTGTCGCGGAGATTGTCGCTTTGCCCTGTCGATTTGCCGGAGCGCGTAAATAAGAGACGAGACGACGTATGACGACGCATTTGTCCGGCGAGGGGGGAAAAAATATTCTCGCGCCGGCGGTTGCGCGGCGGGCGCGCGACGAAAATTGATCGAAAGCCGTTTTGACGGAACTATTCGTTTCCGGAAGTGGTCGGAAACTAGTTCGACATTCAATTTCTCTCCGCGAGACGATTTGTCCATCACCGTCGTCGACCGAGGTGCGACCTCGGGATTCCATATCGTGCCCAACGACTCGTATCCGTCAGGTAAGTTTCGTTTCTCCGTCCCGCTAAACCCTTCCTCCCGCTGCCCGCCCGGACCCCCTGCGAAAACTAAGTACGAAGTATAAGCGGGCTTTAAAAGCGAAGGATTGAACTGCGGAGAGAGCGGATGAGAAGCTGGCTCTCCCTCGCCTAGCTGCACGAAATCTGATACGGCTCGCGCCGGGATATCGCAAAAACTTCGCCCTGCGCCCCGAACTTCTCTCGTTCGCTACGTGTGCGCGATACTTTCTATCATTCCGACGAGCGTTTCGATCGCCCGGCCGAAAAGGAGCCCCGCAGATAAGGCGTCGCCGGCGTTATCTGTGTGTTGCTTATTGTCGGAGAGGACTCCGTGGAATTGACTGGAAAGCGAGCCCGTTACTCGCCGCTCAATGGTACGATTGTTTTTCACCCTTTTCTCTCCGCCGACACACCGAGAAATCTCTCCGCCGTCAGCCGCCCTCCCCCTCCCCCCTGCCCCCCTACTCCTCTTCAACCCCGCTCACCGCGGAGATCGTTGGGATGGATTAAAAAAGAAGAGCTCGCGGCTGCTCTGATTAAGGTGCCTTTTTCCCCGAGATCCGCGCACGCGCACGGCGAACAATAATTTTCGTCCGGCCAATTTCGGAGAGAATCTCCATTGTGTGTAATCGCGACGGGGTGCCGCGACGCTGTTCATAAATCATGGCCGAACAAACGATTTGTAATCCGTATCCGCGGCGTACCGATGCGTCGCTGCAAATCTATCGGTCAATGATGTCGCGATAGCGATTCGCGTTTTAATTCTGACAAGTGTACGCGATCAGGCCGGGGATTTATGGCAGAGTATCGGAACGAGAGAGAGAGAGAGAGAGAGAGAGAGAGAGAGAGAGAGAGAGAGAGAGAGAGACCTCGATTATATTCGGCGCCGATAATCGCTCGCGATTTAGTGACCGCTCGACGAGACGCTGCTCTTCTCGGAAGAAGAGAGGTCGCGCGGGGCGACCGACGGCCGTGCGATTTTCCAGGACGTTCGCGTTACACGTTCAGTCTGATGGCCGTTTCGGCCGAACGGCCCTGTTGCCGAATATTCCGTATATGCCGAGATGCACACGCTCGTTTATAATATTTATAAGGCGTCATCGTATTTCTAACAGAGGAGTGCATGATACTTTCATGCCCGACACGGATTTGCCGTGATGCATGCGCGTCCCGTGTATACGCGCGCGCTCTTTCGACGATGGAGAATCGATTGGACACCGTCGCCGTCTCGCTTCGGGCTCCTGCGAGTCACGGTAAATAGCGAATAGTGCGGGGGCGAAATTCGAGGCTGGGACAGCGGGAAATACGCCACGGGGAAAACTAAGAATCGGCAGAAAATTTTAATTAAAATCTCGAATCTGGGTTAAAAGAAATTTAATTAAAAACAAGAAAAGAGAGAGAGGGAGGGTGAGGGAGGGAGGGAGGGAGGGAGGGAGAGAGAGAGAGAGGGAGAGGGAGGGAGAGAGAGAGAGAGAGAGAGAGAGAGAGAGAGAGTAGAAATCAAACACGTTATGAACGACCTCGCGAGTCGCAATTTACTCCGTTATTTATTTATATTTAATTTTCACGGTGCCGCGACTCGCGATGGTATTAAATTCGCGATGCGCGCTTGCAAGCGTGAGCGCGCGAGACGACGGCGCGGCGCGGTGCGGTGCGGCGGCGCGAGGACGACGAGGACGACGAGGAGATAGAACCGTGCCTTTACTTAATGAGCTATCGATTCCAAGCGGAGGGCGAAGTCGTTTTGCAATTTTATATGCGCGGCAAAACGCGCCGGCGATCAATCACAATTACGAGATCGTTTGCCGATGCGACTGCCGCGAAATATCGTCGCGAGTCCATCGAGCGAGATATTACGAGCGGCCCTCGTGGTGCCTCTCGCAAGAATGTAACCAGCCGGTATGACAAATCGCCTACATGCCATGCGCAAATCCAATTTTACGAAGCACGATCCCGGCGGATGGAAGTGCATCGGCAACGCCGAGGGACGCCACGCAATACGCCGGTCTCAGGCATGACGGCGGCGCGGCCTGAATTCCGCGGGGAGTGCAAGCTTTTGGCGACTTAGCCAGGCAACCCTGGCCGCCCTCGGATGAGACGCGGGACGCGAGAGAGTGTGTACGCGGGAGAGAACTCGGGGAGGGTGGCTCGAGAGATACCCTCGAGAGGACGTGGAGCGCGTCGGAGTAGCGATGGGAATGAGACGCGGGACGCGCGTGGCCTGGTCTCCGCGACGCAGCCAACAACTTACCCGGGCACACATTGTCTCGATCGCACAGCGAGCGTTTTATGAACTCGCAAGCACGGCGATTTCGGCAATCTCGAGAGTAGCGCGACCCTGGTGTTGACGCGGCGCCTAGCGCCTAGCGCCAACGCGAGATTTCCCGCGACGGGAATGGTCTTTTGATTTTATCGCCCGTCTCCGGCGACAGCGCCGAAAATTCCGGCGACTTTTGCGAAGTTGGGAAACGTCCAACGTCAGGCCGGACTTTGAAGACTTTCGATCGTCGAAGTTTGTTGACATTGGCAGGATTCGGAGAGTGCACGCCGCGCCGCGCCGCGCCGCGCCGGCGCTATCGAAAACTTCCTAGTTAACGAGCAGGGGTGAAAAATCGCGAGTACGCCGTCCGGAATCTGGAATTTGCTTTCGCGCGGAAGCGAGATTCCGCGCCATCGCTGCCGCCGCGCCGCCCGGCTAGAATCCTTCACCCTCGTCCTGCGAGGGCCTCGTGAAGAAGAATCGTATGGAGAGCGCGGGAGCGAAAGAGAAAGCGACGTCGAGAAGCGGAGAGGGTGGCGAGAAATGCGTCATAGTGTACGTTTTCACAAATAACTGTAGTATCTTACAGTTCCCTTCGACTTCGCACATAACTGCCTCGACCACGCGACGGCATAAATCGCTCGGCGACCTTTCCTCCTTCGTCCACGTTACGCGAAGGTTAACGGCCACCCGCGATTTGTATTTACATTCGAGCGCGCTTTCGGGCGCGGGAGAAAAGCAACATGAATCAAGCGACGATCACATTGCTGGATAACGCGAGAAAGAATCCAAGCAGCCGCCGAAATGGAGGCGCAGATGGATCCCTCAATCGCGACCCTAATTGGAGGAGTTACACGGCAGGTTTGGAGCGAATTAATGCGACAATGAGTATTTCCCGGTAGAGAATCGCGACAACGAGTTAAAGCAAACGGCAAAAAGTGCCGACACACGTCGTTTGCGCCCCTCAATTACAACGACGCGGATGAGGATCCGCGCGGCGTTGTTTCGCGCCTGCTTTCGTATACGACGAGGCGAGAATGTGTACATACAGTTAGGTAATAACTACGAATGCATACCTTATCCCGGTCGTGAGTACTTAATGTAAATGATTTTGCCAAGTTTCGCGGGACAAAGGGCGCGGGCATGCAGTTTCGAAACTCGCACGCGGCAACAGCCCCGCGGAAGTTTCTCTGAATTTTAATGAAAAATGGAGCGGGTATCGCGTGCGCCGGCCGTGTTTGCGTTACGGATGCAGGCAACGATGGTGATGGTGGTGGTGGTGGTGGTGGCTGGTGGTTATTGGTGATGGTTGTTGGAGTTGGCGATAGTGGTATGGCGAAACGGCAGTGATGGTCGTGGTGGCGGCGGCGGTGGTGGCGGTGATGCTGGTGTGGTGGGAGGCGTGGAACAAACACGGCTCTAGTTCGGTAAATTGTTTGAGATTATCGCGCATTACTATCAATTAGCATCTGCGCATCGTGTACACGCTATTCGCGTAATACCGCGGAAAAAGGACGGATGATGTCTCGCAGGGCCGTCGTCGCAGCGTCAAGCCGCTGCGTCTCGCGTCTCGCGGCGTCCCGCCGGAATTTTATTTCATATATTCACCGTTCGCAAGATTCGAGTTTCAGAATTGTATAAAAGGTCTTTTGCGAGCGCGCGCTGGCAGCGCGGAACACGATCCCCCGCCGAGTACTCGACACACGCGGTGTATTCGCGGATTTAAAAGTATACCCCGCGAGGACTTATTTGAATGCGAAACAATCGTATCCCGTCGTGCGCGGATCTTCGCGGCGCGAAATTGTCATCGCTTTTGCGCCCGCATGCACGTCATGCTAACAATCCGATACGCCCTGACGATGGGGACCGAGGGGAGAAATGCGCGAAATTTTTGTGCCTGCAATCACAGTGAGGAAGGGAGATTTTAATCAAGACTATCATTTTTCCAGTAAGAGTGAGAGAGCGACGATACTACGATTTTACGCGTGTACTCCTGTTGCTGTTCTTTTTTTTTTTCTTTAGAACAATAGGATATAATTGACGCCGGAATTAACTGTAATTTTTAGCGAGATTAACCTTTTCTCCCGGAAACGCGCCGCTCAATCAGCAAACGCCGTTTTATCTTCGACGATTCTCGCAGAACCACCGACACCGCAGGTCTTTAAGCGATCTACGTGACGTGAGGATCCACGCATCTCTTGTCTTACGTTCCTCCGCCGTGGTGCCGCGCGCGTCCGCGCGGATAATCCGTAACGAGGATCGTCCGGAAATCGGTCAACGTGCGCATAAATCCGGTTTCCGTAAAAAGAATGTAAATCGTTTTAAAGCGCGCAATTTAACACTCGGTTTATACGGCGCGAGGTATGTTTCAAAGGCAAACGAACGGCCATCCCGTTCGTCCTCGGTTAAATCGCGTTCGCAATCAGTCGCCGCAATCGTCGCGATCGACGAATTATGGTCGCGCCGGCCCTGCGACATGAAACCCGGGGGTGGCGGCAATTACACCCCGCAGGGCCGCACTCGCCGGTGGATACATCTGCCTCTCTCTCTACTCCTGCTGACGGTGGCCGACGAAATTATCTGTGTAATAGACGCGCACGCGTTCGCAACTGTCGCGGCAAAAACGATGAATTCCGATCGAGGAATTACGGGAAATCGTCTCGTATTTAACCTCTTAAATCGCCGCTAGAGGGGGAGAGGATAGAGAAACGAATGAGGCATATTTTGCAAATTTGCATGGCGTACTGACGCGAAATTCGACGAGCCCGGAGTCAATTTTGTAAAATTGCTCTGTTACCTCGCACATGTGTCACACACACACACACACACACACACACACACACACACACACACACGAATCACGTCATAAACCGCGGATTATAAGGTACGAAATTTGTCGGAAAACATCTGCCCTTCGATACCATTCGACAACGGCCGGCAAGTTTTCGAGTCACGCGCGTTCAGCCGCAAGGTTCAGTATTTCTTCTGTCAATAATGAGGCGACAACGCAACAGTATCGCTATCGATAATGCGCGTGAATTATGAATTGTTATTGTCAATTATTATTATATTATTATGTGTTATGTGTAATTATATTATTTATGATTATTATATTATTACCAGTTAATCTTGCGGAAATACACGTACGTTTTCACGCTCGGAATAAATGTTGGCGCAAGGCGGACTGTGTGAGTGCGCTGCATACTTGCGCAAATAGTCGCATCAGGCATCACATCAAATGTGAGAAAATATGTGACAGCGCTGCCGCGTGCTCCGACCTAATATTTCACGCCATTTACCGGATAACCGGGAATCGCTCGTTTAATCGAAACACAATAGCAAGATTCGCTTCTATCGTCCGTTTGAATGCAACCGTTAAGTTGTACAATTAATCACCGGGCGGAAGAGGGAATACGAGAAAATATCGGAGGAGAGGCGAGGAGGAGGAAGAAACGGCGCGAAGCGAACTTTCGTTACTTTCATTCATCATCGCAATTGATTATCGCGCTCGCTCTGTTTTCCGAACGTTACCTACTTCTGCTCACAATAATTGTCCCTTACAATTTCCGCTTGAGTCTTCGACATTGCATCCATGACGCAGCAACGCAACGATATTGGGCACTCGAACTCGTCTCGACATGTTGTTACTGTTACTTTTCCAAACGATTCCACAAATCGCACCGAGAGAGAGAGAGAGAGAGAGAGAGAGAGAGAAAAAAGAGAGACACTTTTTACTCTTTTACATTCGCGGTTCAACGCGACGCGAAATGTGGAAAGATGGCTGGCAGATATGTCGCTGCAGAAGATGTCGAGACGTCAACCGGCGCGTTATGCTTACGTCGCGAATACGCGACATCGGTAAAATGGCAAATTAGTTCACTCTTACCTTTTTCCATTATCTATCATTGAGGAAGATAAGCGACTTACCAGTCGTACGACTCGCTTTCGCCCGGCGGCTCCGTGTAGTCTCGTTAGACTTTCCGCTGACTCCTTCCCGTGATTTCTCGTGGCGCACGAACTGCCGCACTTCGTTTTTAGAGCAGGCAACTTCCGCGCTCGTATTCCCCTGCGAAAAATCTCAAGCTTCTCGTGCTCACACACCGAAGGGTACGTCCGCCCGTCCGTTCGTTCGTTCGTTCGTTCGTTCGTTCGTTCGTTCGTTCGTTCGTTCGTTCGTTCGTTCGTTCGTTCGTTCGTTCGTTCGTTCGTTCGTTCGTTCGTTCGTTCGTTCGTTCGTTCGTTCGTTCGTTCGTTCGTTCGTTCGTTCGTTCGTTCGTTCGTTCGTTCGTTCGTTCGTTCGTTCGTTCGTTCGTTCGTTCGTTCGTTCGTTCGTTCGTTCGTTTCGTTCGTTCGTTCGTTCGTTCGTTCGTTCGTTCGTTCGTTCGTTCGTTCGTTCGTTTCGTTCGTTCGTTCGTTCGTTCGTTCGTTCGTTCGTTCGTTCGTTCGTTCGTTCGTTCGTTCGTTCGTTCGTTCGTTCGTTCGTTCGTTCGTTCGTTCGTTTCGTTCGTTCGTTCGTTCGTTCGTTCGTTCGTTCGTTCGTTCGTTCGTTCGTTCGTTTCGTTCGTTCGTTCGTTTCGTTCGTTCGTTCGTTCGTTCGTTCGTTCGTTCGTTCGTTCGTTCGTTCGTTCGGTTCGTTCGTTCGTTCGTTCGTTCGTTCGTTCGTTCGTTCGTTCGTTCGTTCGTTCGTTCGTTCGTTCGTTCGTTCGTTTGTTCGTTCGTTCGCAGCGGATCGCGCGATTTCGTGAATCAAAACGTTGCACGCTGCACGCCCGGCGCGATGCTCGATTTTCTACTCGGCGCGTCTGTTTATTCACCGCGAGTCGCGTAATGCAAACAAACAGCCATAAACGCGCGTATACCTTAATTGACACGCTACAACGGTCGCCCGACAGTCCATTCAATCACTCTCGCCGTGTCCGATTATGTGCGCGATCCACTTGCTACGTGAAAATAACGCCGACACACGCCATTTGGGCGGAAGTTTTGATGCGACGCGAATATCAGCCAGGCGATACTGCAGCATTAATGACGATCGCGCTGATTAATACGCCGCGTACACCACTCGACACTCCCGATATTCGCTGGCGCGTTTGTCCGCTGCATTATTAACGCGTGCACGCGAGTTACTCTTTTCGCAAAAGACGCGAGACGAAATCGACATCGCGACCAGCGGACATGTTGCGCACGAACAATCGAGAATTTCCACTCGTCCTCTGATTCGCTAATACCGATCACGTGACTGCTTAAACAAGGATACCGGTCGGTCGTTAGAATCGTCCATAGACATAGTAGACATATCTAGACTGCACGCTCTCCCAAGTAGCCACAACGGCTATACCTATACATATCTCGAGTTGAGCTGAAGGACACGGTGATCACTAATCGGAAAAAAATACAAAAACAGCGGTTGTACTTCAGTCGTACAGGTTAGCAACTGCCTGTGCGAGAGAGAACGCAAAGTAAAAACAGAGTGCATCTTCCTCTCCGTGAGATATACTCCTACTCTTCGAACACGCAGTTTAGGTATATTATGTCTATAGAATCGTCACTCTCTGCCCTTCTCACTTTTATTACTTTTTTCATGTTATATTGACACAACAAGGTTAGGCGCTCGATTTAACGCGCTATAAATATCCGAGTTTTTATTTGCCTCGATAAACACAAGTGTAATAGCGAATAAGACGACGGAATGTTCGTCGCCGTGGCGAGGGAGCCAAGAAATTAGGCTCTTGGCACACGTTATTATTTTTATATAAGCAAATTATCTCTGCTCTTGTTTATATTTTATATAATACATCGCAGGGGGTTCAAACTCGCCTCTTGTGAGAAGGGAAACGCTGTTTTCAGCGCCGCCTGGAGCACCAGCCCGGAAGTAACGAACTAAAGAACGAGTAGTGGGGAGGTTGCCGCCATATTTAATATCGCGCACGCATAATATATACTTATAGATTATAAAATTAAATTTACAAGTTCCTGAGGGATATTGTAAAGTTTTAAATGTTATTTACGTTACTTAAGTCTATGTTAAAAATGTTTCACAAATTTTTATACATTTTATTTATTTAGAGTATATTTATATAGAGTAGTTTTCATTTATAGTCTTAAAGTACATGGTCATCAATCATGAATCTTTTTCTCTAGCGTGAACTCATGAAAAGTGAACATTTTCATATGCCTTTACATTACAAAATTTTCACTTTTCACGAGTTCATGTTAAAGGAAAAGATTTATGATTGACATCCAGTAAATAACAATTAAACTTAAACAACATCGCTCAGAAACTTATATCATTTTATGTTATTGGTTTGTGCAAATATACAATATCATTGAGAGGGTTATAATCAATATATTATACATTAATATTAAATATAATTAAATATTATTAAAATATATTACAATACATATACATAAATATATTTATCAATATATTTTATACATTTAATTATATTAAAATAGCAAATAATTACATATTATTTTTACTAGTTTTTTATTGTTTTACAAAAATTAAATATAATATAATAAAAAATATATATATATATAACAAGTAAATATAATAAGTAAACTATTTGAAAGAAAATAGTAATAATAATATTGTATATATCATATTGAATTATGTTACATATATTACTAAATTATAAATATAACAAGAAACATATAGAAATTATATATGCATTTTTACCAATCAGGTCTGTTCTTTGCTATTGCTGCAAGCCATATTTCTGTTCGCTGCTTTGGAAATTGATTCCTTGAAATATTTTTATTCGATATGCAATTGGGCATACAACATTTATGCACCATTGTCTCTGTTTCTTTAAACTTAGCTATTAACTTTTAAATTATTTAATAACTATAATAATAAATTATATATTAAACTAAGATGTATAATATGTAATATAATAATATTTAATATAATTAATTAAGATATATAAAATGTTATAATTGCAATAATACAATCACTGGTGATTACCAGTGTTAGTGATTACTAATAATCACCATTTAAATACAATAAATTATTTATACATTTAAATACTATAATTTATTACACAACCAAAAAATGAATAAACATATAATTACAGATATTCACCACATAAACACTAATAATAGTAAACAACTCGTGTCTTGCATTAACTGTACTAACTGTACAGTCAGCAACGAGTCAGAACAATTCAGAATCAATTTAAGAACAAGAGGAAAAGAGAGGAAAAGAGAGGAAAAGAGAGGAAAAGAGAGGAAAGAAGGGGATCGACTGTGCTGCCGCCTGGAGCACCGACAACTGGACTGAACTTCCGGAGCCCAAAAATACGGCGAGTTTGAATCTCTTGGTTCCTCGAAATGCATTTGACTTGTCTTCTTGCACACCTCATACACCTCATACACATAGACTATATATTGCGTATACCCCCTGCAGGAAGGCCGCTCCGTGCGGCCCTGGGGCCGCGACACCGCCTATTCGCGTGAGGCACGGTATATATACTCGTATTCGACACTACACACACACACACACACACACACACACACATGTACGTACGGGCGTCCGTATCCGCACGTAGTCTCTGCGTCCTCCCCTCCCCGCCGTCGTATCGCCCCGAGCCGTTGACACGGCGCGTAGTACCGCACGCCGCCGATGGCGGCGCAGCGCGACATTGTCAGTCGAGTTTCTGCCGTGGCGCCATCGTGTTGCGCCGCCGGAGCGCCGACTCGAGTCGAGTCCGTGCGGCAGATCACAGTTCGCTCTACGCAGCTCACCGTGTCACAGTGAGGTGGAGAGAGACGCCGCCGCCTGTTTTCATTCGCGTTGTGTGTACCGTGACCCGTCGTGAGATCTAGAAACGCGAGCTTCGACGCGGTGAATAAAACACGCACGCCGCCGCGTGAGAGTGTCGGAGAGAGAGAGAGAGAGAGAGAGAGAGAGAGAAAGGGAAAAAGAGAGAGAGAGAGAGAGAGAGAGAGAGAGAGAGAGAGAGAGAGAGTGAGTGAAAGATACAAGAAAAAGATACGAACACAGAGCCGGACCGCCTGGTCCCCCGAGGAGGAGACGCGCTCCGAATTTCCTCCTCGTTTCTCGGCGCGTGGACCAGACGTGCTGCGTGAGAAGCGGCGCGCGCGCGCGTGGACTCGGAGAGCGGACGAGTGCGCGACACATGAGTAGGAGTTCCCGCGGCGAGAGCCGGGACGAAGAGGAGAAGTGCGGTCAGCGGCACTACCTAGCACCGGCAGCCTCCAGCGAGGAATGCAGTTTCGGGATTGTCGCCTGCGGCCGCGGCCGGCCGCCACGCTCCGAGACATGACGCGATGATCGTCGAGGCACCCGGTGCATCCGCCCTGACTACACCACGCCGCCGTCGTCGCCGTCGCCGTCGCCGCCGCCGCCACCACCGTTCACCTCTCGTCCTACGCCCGTCGTCTCCTCTCTCTCTCTCTCTCTCTCCTCTCCGTCTCTCTCTTTCTCTCTCTCTCTCTTTCTCTCTCTCTCCCTCTCTCTCTCTCTCTCTGTCTCCTCCTTCTCTCTTTCTCCCTTTCGGTCGTCGTCGTCGCGCGCGCGTGTGTACGTGCACCGCCCGTAGCGGTACGTAGCACGACCTCCGGAAGTGCGACGGATAAGTTCTCGCCGTTTGTCGTAAGCGCGCCAGCCGGGATTCGGAATGGGTGATGTGCACGGGCTTCTTGTTAGTGACCTCGGCCAGGAGGAGGATACCGCCGGGGGAGACGACGTCGGGATGTCCGCAGCCGTCGGCATGTTCAACGAGCTGGTGAGTCGTGTCTTCTTTTTTTCTTTCCATTTTTATATCGTACGCGAAATTATATGTATCGTCCGCGGTAGCTCGCCTCTGACGGACAGGTGTTTGCGTCGCGCATCGAGATATTCCAAGGACGTCCTCTGCGAGCGTTTCTTGCTCGGTGGCTAGCGACTCGCGGCCGCTTTCACTCTCTCTCTCTCTCTCGCGTCTCGTCCGATTTTCAGGATCGGCAATGTTTACGTTTACGTCAGCCGGCATCTCGCGCGCGTGAATTACGAGTGTCATTGACGCTGCGTTTCTATTCATTCAGGTGTCAATAGACAATGCGATGTTTCACGCGATTATATTCTCTTGGTGACATTTGATGAGAGAGAGAGAGAGAGAGAGAGGGGGGAATTCTACCCGGCACGCTCGCAAATGACGCTTTCAGAAAGGAGGACCGTTCGCCGTTTGTTACATCGGTCGTTAACGATATTTTGCGCCGGGAGTTGGAGGGGATTGGTACAACAGAGGTAATCATGATTTCATGATACGTGGATCTATTATTTATGAAGTGCTTCAGATTCATTTGAAATTCGAATATTGGCGAGATTGTGTATACGGATACAACGGCGTTGTTTTGTGTGAACAATTAAATTCGAGGAGTTAATAACAATTATGTCGGTGATATTTGTGAGTTGTAATAATTTTTCAATCCAGGGTTTCTCCCGCGCGCGCGCGCGCGCGGTGTTTTTATTTCATTGAAATATTCAGCAGCATTATTTGGTCATTTTACGGAACAGAATGCAAATTACTTGCGAATACAGTAATTTCGACAATTCGAGAAATCGGTACACTCGACAATTTGACAACTTTGCGAGTTTCTGCGATTTTCTCAGAGAGGTCAGGGTTTTCCCTCTTGGACATTGGTCTTGAGATTATTTTCTAATAGCGTGAAACGATGGGGGAGGGGGGGCTGGAGATGCCTAGCGACGATATCGCGAATGGAGAAAACTTTACGCACTGACGCACAAATTTTTTATTTCACTCCGTTATTCAATGTCTCAGTTGGATCTTCGTCCTTGTCGCACGAAACGGCGTGTCATGCGAACATCGCAAGAAATCCGCACGACGATAATCATAATAACGATCATATTTCGAAGATAAGTAGTGCTTCGTGAATGCGAGGCTGCAAGAGTTTCTTGCGACGAGATGACTGCATCGGCACTCGGCTCAAGAATCTCCGCCGTATCCGATCATAAGTACAGTCGGCGTGAACGAGCAAAGCGGCGAAGAATGGCAATAAACGAAATTGATTGCTGTCGCTGAAAAGACTCTGATACTCTCGGTAGTCGCCAAATATATACGGTTCACGCGCGCTCTCCTTCTCTTCCGCATTTATCACTCCCTCGCAGTCCTGATTAATCCTATGATCGCGCGCAGAGTCGTAATTATTCAATAATCACGTAAGAATTCGTGACTTGGCGTCGCGATGGCGGTGTTGCGTAAATTCAGCTTTACGCGTGAAGAAGGAAGACACGATTCGCTAATCGAAACAGAATGCGTTTTGTATGTGATATCATTAGCATCCTCATGTTTAATACCTATTTTAAGTTTCATGCTCGCCAAGTTGCGCGAGATTGTAACGACTGCATCACGTAACTGCTAATAATGCACACTGACGCACGCGCGCGCACACACACACACACACACACACACACACCGACAGATGTGGAGCCGCATTCGTATTGCATAGCCGTTAATGCGAATACGAAAGTCCCGAAGTTAGTGCGGGCAGTTTAAAACTGCCGGGAATTTATATTGCCGGACTTTAAGCGGCGAGGCGCGAAAAAGCCGCGGCGAAGATTAGACGATGAATAAACGATCGTTAATGCTTGATATAAAATTCAAGCGGGGCGCGAGGGGTCGGGCGACGCGCTTGGCTCGCGCCGCCGCTGCTAATACTGCTTTACGTAATTAAGCCTGAGCTATCAAGAAAGCGCGAGGCTGACGAAATTAATTGATAACGTGTGACGTAAAGTGCATTAGCGGGGGGGTGCGCACCTTGAGAGCGCGCCGCCCGGCTCGTGCAACGTTGTAATCGATATCGTAAACTAAGATCTCTTCCCGCCCTCGACCCATTCTCCTCCTCCTCCTCCGCCGCTTTTTGTTTTTGCATCTCTATCGTATTCCGATACATAATACATAAACTTCCGATGACCGTGGAACGTTCTAATCTCCGTATAATCCTCGCTCGATGCGTGCCTCGCATTCGGATATCTAATGCGTATCGCGCATGCGATATGCGCACGCCGCCGAGTACTGATGCGTCGCATTTTTTCCTCTTCAAAATACTAGTTGCCGGATTAATGCATCGGAAGCATTGTGCATTCCGTTTATTCGATCAATCTCGCCGAGAGTCGCTGTCGCTCGCACACAGCGCGCGCGGTACTCGCAGGATCCTCTGTGCATCCTGCAACCTAATAATAAACGCTACTCTCTGTAGTTCTCTCTCTCTCTCTCTCTCTCCCTCTCTCTCTCTCTCTCTCTCTCTCTCTCTCTCCACTCCCTCCCTTCCCCTCTGTAGTACTTCTCTTTCGGCCCGCTCCGTTCGCTGTGTAACTCGCAGCAAGCTTGGGAATGGTATCGTGAGCGGAGTCAAAGAAAAAGAACGATGGCAGGGATACGAAGAAGGCCGACAAGGGAGAAGAGCTATTGTAGGTAGGTTGGTCGTTCCCTTCCCATTTTCCGTGGCTCTCTTCTTCCTTCTCGCCCGTCCGCTTTTCGTCCTTTTCGCTCGTCTCTATGCTTTCTCTCTCCCTCTTCTCCTGGCTCCTCCCGCTGTAACTTTACCTTGATCCAGTTGCTGCGACGACGTATTACGTGCAATTAGTTGCTCGTTAACTCGATTTATTTTTTAACAATGCTCCTCGGCAACTCGGTGTCTCTACGTCGCCTATTGTTGTTGACACACCGCGATTTTTTGTTTCTTCGCGCTTTCTCGTTGCCCCACCCTCCCCCCTCTCTCTCTCTCTCTTTCTCTTTCTCTCTCTCTCTCTCTCTTTCGCGCGCGCGCGCGTAATAATTTTACATTTTACGCGATGAATTCACGCCTCGTCGTTCTTCGTCGCATCCTGCGGGGTTCAGCTCTTCTCGGCAACACGCGATATATATACTTCTACAGCCTTCTCTCTCTCTCTCTCTCTCTCTCTCTTTCTCTCAATCGATACTCCGGCACAAAAGAAAACTCTACAGATCCGTCCAACAGTAAGTTATCTGCTGGCGAAACCGGGTATTAAGCGACACCGTCCCGGCTCGTGTAATAAATGATTTTTCTTCCTCCTTCTCTCCCTCTCTTTCTCTTTCTCACCCCCCGGAGACGTTTCTCTCTCGGCACATAACATACTTTTCGAAAGGGAGTCGCCGAAGCTGACGCTTGGCAGTCGGACGAATCGAAATGCGATACGTGCGCCTCGCGCGTTTAGATTACTACACCCGCTGACGAGAGGCTGCGACGGTGGCGTTGAATCACGTTCGCGGCCGACAGATTAAAACGGCTTAAGTGCGCCGCGCTCGTCGCGTTGCGTCAAAGGCGTTCACGTGTCGCGTTCGCGAGGCAACGCGCAGAATAGAACGCGCGCCCCGATGACGCCGCGCCGCGCCGCGCCGCCGGCGAGACCGACGAGAAAAGACGGAAAACGATAGACGCGGTCTGCGGACTTGCGCGAGCGCTTAGATTTCCCGCAAGTATTCCCGCCGATGTGTCGCGAAGTCGCGGCGGCGCGTTTGTTCCTCGAGACAGTCCGGTCTCGCAATAACTCGTTTGTTCTTGCGCGTCGCGCGGATAAACTCGCGAGTCTCCGATGTAGAGATGGGCGATACAATAGAAAATATCGATATTTTTCATACGTCGATACGTATCATGTATGAATAAAAATATCGATACTACCACTAATATCCTTATTTTTGACTATGTGCTTACTATATATTTATTTATTGATTTGTTGATTTGTTTGTACTAAAATCTATTATAGTTTTTGGAATGCGTCAGAAATAGATGGATTCCTAGTCATTTCATATAGGAAAAAAGGAAGGAGTCCAATTACATTGACGAATTGCTCAAGCGTTGTATTTTCTAAACGCAGCCTTATATTTAAGTCCGTCGTAAGTTCATGTTTAGATACTATGTAGTCAATGAAATGATACAATATCTGAAGATGAACTTGAGACGGTCTTAAATGTAAGATCCGACTGTGAATACCGGCCTGTGTGCCGGGATGTGTGCGGATCAAAAATATGATTTGTTTAGTCTCAGCGACATTTTCGTTTGAGACGGAGTACTTTTAACAAATTACATGATATGTACGCAAATTCAGAAAGCTTCTTAAATTACCCGCACTCAGGTTAGCATAAAAGTACTCCGAGCAAGTGCGCCTAATAACAAAAAGTTACCAGACACTGGGACGGAGCGAGTGCATGTCAATCGAATTCGCCATTAATTTGCAACGGCAATTTGCGACAATTCAAACGCAAACGGAACTGAGAATGTGGCTGTGGTTGGTAGCGCTAGTTTCAAAAGTTTCGGTACGCTAAAATTTTCGCCCGATAGAATACTAATGATTCGCATTGAACTGTATCGGAAGTCCGATATTGCTCTTGAAATATCGATACACAGTAATATTGAAAAGAAAAGTATCGATATTTTACAATATCGATACTATATCGCTCGTCCCTACTCCGATGTAAATGAATACTTTTCGTCAACGTTCCGACGAGCTAATACATCCCCGCGGATTTTCTCGCTCGGCGTAACTCCCCCCCTCTCCTCCCCCCCTCCCCCGCGTCGTCGACACGCGTGCTTCGCTGTGCTTGAGTAATGTTCGAGTATATGGCCGATCGTGCGTGTATGAAAGAGAGAGACGGGTCGGTATTACGTCGCGGGTCACGGCTGATAGTCACGGCATTCAATGGCACGATTACAAAGCAAATGTTGGATCGCCGCGGGCTTGAGAAGCAAGTGGCCCTCCCTCGGTAACGTATATTCGTTACGGAGTTAGTTACGCACGCGTTCGCGGGCATTAACGCGCTGAGAATTAACGGCTGGGCCGGGTGATTCCGAAAAAGCTCGTAACAATCCGCCGGATCTCCGTGATTGCGCGGCAGTAACGCGCCGAGGTAGATATTCCAAGCGCTCCAACTTATTCGAGGCTTACGAGGAGCTCGGGCGTTTTCAAATTACCGCGGCCCATTTCCCTTCTAATTTCCAGCGAGTTTGTTTCTTAGCTGCGCGTTATAATTATTGTGTAGCGGCGCCGGAGTAGCGCGCTGTAGTTTATCGCGCGCCTCGGAAAAGCGGCACGTTTAATACGTCAGACGCGTTTCGCTTGAACAATATTTTTCCCTTAAACTGAGAGAGAGAGAGAGAGAGAGAGAGAGAGAGAGAGAGAGAGAAAGAGAGAGAGAATTGCGCCGTTGTACTCCGCGCGATCGTCAAAAATTTGCCGGACCGTAAAAGAATCATCCAGCAGCGGTTCCGCGGAACCTTCGAAGTTGCTGCGAGAGTTTACTTATTAATACAAATGACGCTCTCCTAATCCAGTAACAATCGCGGACCGACCTTCGCGCGGTATAAATATTTATGGCCTCATTAGCATATCATCGATCCTTGAGAGAATTCTCTTGTAACAGTAAATCCCGCGCGGCGTGTTGTTAAAAGTTCTGCCGATAAAAACTATTAGTCATTATATCCTCGCGTAGAAAACGGAGCATCGTTCAACTGCGGCAAAACATCCGCGCTTGAGAGAAAGAGTGAGAGAGAGAGAGAGAGAGAAAAGAGTAGCGGATTCGCGCGCAGTTAGCTAATAATTGAGACGAGAACCGATTCGTCGTGATTCTCTCTCGCTCGTTCGAGATCGCCGCGCCGCGTCGGCTGTTGTTCTCGCGCTCGATGTATTATTCTTAATCTCGCCTCCGCCTAAATATGCAATCGACTGTCTCATCGCGCGAATTATAGCCGCGGCATTATGTGTACAATTATATCCGACGACGTTCTATTCTAACGTGATTTGCTAAATTCAACGGGAATATCTCACGGGCGCGTGTAGAGAGAGAGAGAGAGAGAGCGAGCGCGCGCGCGTCTCCGAGAGAAGCGCCGGGCATAAATCCTCGCGGCCGTCAGATGCGAATTAGAGATTGGATATCACGACGCCGCGCCGTCGCTATTGCCGTTTCTTCGGCAAAAGTGGATGAGAGTCTGAGTTACGTTAACTCAGTGATAAACGCGCGTGTGTGCGAGAGCGCGTGTATATATCCCGGTCGCGGTCGCGAGATAACGCCTCCGGGGATATCGTATTCTCGTTCGAATACGACTTTACGTCTGCGAGATAACGCCCAAAGGGCCAAAGCCTATTAGGCCCGAAGACTTTTCTTATCTGCTTCGAACGGGAGAGCCGTAGACTTAACCGTGAATTAGCTCAAATTGGAACTAATTTCTTCGCCTTTGTGCCGACGCGTCGCGCGATAATTTAATTAACGTGAGGCAAAGTAGCGCGAGGGCCGGGTGCCTCGCAGTCGAGCGAAATGGAAAATTACACCTGAATTAGGTTCCTATGCGGGACGAAATAGCGGGCCCATTATGCGCATTAACGTATCCAGCGCGACGCGCGGGGCGCCGCCGCTACACGCGGCGGAGAGGGGGAGGGGGAGACGCTTATGCACACCGCGCATATGTCGCTCTTAAACCCCCCCCCCCCTCCGTCCTCCGTAAAAGGTCCGATATTTCACCCGGCACGTGGTGTTTTCGTGATCGTCCCTGGTAAGATCCGCCACGTAGCTGAAATAAAAGCTTTGACGATCCTAATATATCCAGCGAGTATACGCCGTCGTATTCCTGCATTTCTAAGCCGGGGCTAAACCGTGTCAGCTGGCGTGTCCTCCCGACACGCTCAACATTCGAGAAGAACAGCGCGCGGGACTGAATTATACTTCCGCGATTTCGCCCGTGTGCCTTCTTTTTCATCGGCGACGTGCGTGCGTTTGACGTTGACTCGCGTTGATCGCGCTCGTGAGATATAAGCGCCGGGATATATAAAAACAGAGAGATGATCAAGAAGGAGGGGAGAAGATTACAGATCGCGATGTTTATCACGAGAGCGGGTCGATACACGCGACTCCGAAATCTCGTTTGGACAAGCGTACTGCGGCGGGGGGCTTGGAAGTTGAGTTTTGCTCAACGTCTCGCGATCTTCTCGAATTCAACGTTAGCGCTATCGTCGAAATAAGCGATTGCGCGTAGAAAGCCGGAATAGCCGTGTACGTACTTTGATTCTCGGTCGATTTGCCTCTCCACCGACAACTCCGCGCTCTCTTTACCCGAGAAAGCTCTCTCTCTCTCTCTCTCTCTCTCTCTCTCTCTCGTTCGAAGCGAGCGCTCCTCGAAAACTCGCCGTCGTTCGCGCAAAGACCGATGCACGATTAATTTCGCTCGCCGAGACCCTGCCCGAAGAAAGCCCGCAGTTTTCCGCCGCGCGCCGCTGGAAGGTAAATGGGTGAAAATAGCCGGACCGGGAATACTCTTGGTATCCGGTGGCACTAGCATCAGCATGGCGCAAGACAGCGCTTACCAACCTACGTGCCGAAGTGCTCGGCGAAGACACGCTAGACCGGTACTGCCGCTTTCCCTCTTTTTCTCTTCCTTGCTCTCTTGCTCTCGCTCACTCTCTTCTCTCCCGATTCTGCCTTCTGATGGCTCTTCTTTCCTTCGTTTTTCTCTCGTCTCTCGGGCTCGCTCTCTCTCTCTCTCTCTCTCTCTCTCTCTCTCTTCCTCTTCGTTTTTGTATCTCTTTCTCTTTCTCTCCAGCGATACACGCTGCGCCGAGCCGGAGCACGAACCGCGCGTCTCAATGCAACCGAACCGGTACGGTAATTATTATCACGGCGTAGAGAGCCCGAGACTCCGCCCGACACTCGATACAGATCGGTACGCGCTCGCAGTGCGCGCACACGTATCGCGGTAACGTGGTGTGTAACACGCGTACATAGACCCCGGCGGGCGTAATGTCAAGAGCGCGCGAATTCGAGCACAGTGGCGCGGAACCGCAGGTTCTCAGCTCTGATTTCCAGAGAGCGATCCGCCGAGATCAAGTCGACGTATATATACACGTAACCTTCGAGAGGGCGATTCTTTTGGCTTTGCGTAATTCGAGCTTTGCGGGCTGAGAGAGAGAGAGAGAGAGAGAGAGAGAGAGAGAGAGAGAGAGGGGGGGGGGAGAGAGGGAGAAAGTGTTTATTACCGTTCTATGCCGCAGCCGCGGTAGATAGAGCGGCGGAAAATGTCTATTAAAGGCTCCAGGATCAGATTCCTAAAAACCTTGAGCAGCAGGTAATTAAGTACCGCCAAGATGAGGCAGGATAGAGGCAATAAGAGCAATTTGACATCGCGCTGCGTGGATATATAAGTTTTATTACTACGTCGAGTCCGGGAAAATATCCAACAAGCGAGAGCAAATCCAGTTCCCAGTTTTATTTATTTAATACGAACGTTCCCCCTTATCCTTTCTCCCTCCTGTCTCTCTCCCTCTCTCTCTCTCTCTCTCTCTCTCTTTCTCTCCCTCCCTCCCTCTCTATCCCTCTCTCTGTGCTTCTCTTTTTATCTCTCCGCGTGTATATATACCTAACGCTGCTGTCATCGGCTGAGAAAATTAGTCGCGTTTAATACCGCCGCCACGTGAAACTTGAAACATGGAATATGAAATATTTCTCTGTTAAATATCGAAATTTGCGTCTACATTCTACATCCCAGTGTGATGTATGTAAAACTGAAATCCAGATTTATATCTCGCGTATGAAATTAGCTGTCCATCTCTCGAAAATAATAATTTCAACGGCCGCCCCGATTTCTCGTTCAACCCGCTTTTACATCATTTGAAAGTCTCTTTAGCGCGACGAAAAAAGAATTGGAAAATGGAAAATCTTTGTCAAGGCACCGATGCTCGCGCAATCGCGACGGGATGCTTCTCGAGAGGCTGACGGGAAAGTACGGACCGTGTCGCCGTGTATCTTTTATTCATGAATCCTTTTTCTTTTTTCTCTTCGACGCGTACCGTTAGAATTAAGTGTTACGGATGTATTGGTAAAGTTCCCACAGCGAGAGTATATCTTGCTGCGGTATTATAAGTTCCGTCCGGTTGAATAACTTTTAATGACAGTTTTATTTCGCGCGTTTCCTATCGGCCTAGAGAGAAAGAAAAAGAGAGAGAGAGGGAGGGAGGGAGGGAGGGAGGAAGGGAATACGACGGCAAAGTTTGCTAATAAGGAAGTTGGCGTCGGAATCTGGTATCGTGCATGGATACACCGCGAGTAAATAAGAGGAGAGACGTGCGTTATGTTCTGTATGCCGAATCGATTCTTAATAATGGACTCTTCGAGGTTGTACGCCGAAAGTAAATTTTTCCATAACGACAGGAACGCGCGAGGAACTCCAACCGCGAGGGGAAATCGATCTCCTCGCGCGATTCATTTTGAATCAACTTTATTCTCCGACGAATATCTTATTTAACGCTCGGTTTGCGGGATTTCATGCTTAATCGTCCACGTGAAATGTCGACAGAGTACGCGATGGGTACTCGGTCCCGCGTTATAAATTCCGTCCAAGAAAGGATACAGTCGAAATATCCACTTGGGGGGCGTCCATTGTTAACAGGTAGCACGGTACATACATATACAGGTCGCGGCGCTCTGTGTACGCTCTCGGTACACACCTACTCGATCCGTTAACGATCCGCCGTGACAGCGACGCAATTTTTTGCCCTCCTTCTTTTTGCGTTAACGATCGAGCCAGACGGAGCATTACAAATTTTTATATCGACGTTATAAGAGTTCATCAATATCCGATCCGTGCGCCGCCGCCTCCGCTACCTCCGCCGCCGCCGCCGCAGTGCGCGAGGGAAGTTATTTCCCTCCATTTCTATATCGGTTTCCTTCTACGCCTCGTCGGGCTGAGAGGCTCGCAGGGTGAGGCAAGAAGAAGGAGCGGTTGAAAAATTTGAATGGCTGAACTCCTGGAGCTCATAAATCTAGAACAATTCCACGGTAAAGGAACTCTCGTCCCTCCCCTCGGCCGACTCTTTCTCTCATTCTCCTTTTTCCCTTTATCGGACCGCTCTGCCGCCGCCGCCGCCGCCGCCGCCGCCACGCCTCGTCGATTTAAGTACAGGTTTTGTCGCCGGTCGCTCGTGCGTTTTCCAATTCGGAAATCGCTTATTTATTAACGCGACATCGGTAATCGATAGCGCCTGCGCCGTGCGCCTGCGTGCGGGTGCGTGTGCGTGTGCGTGCGTCCGTTATAATGCGATCACTGCTGCAATTACGCTGTAGGGGACCGTCAAGTGTCAAAACTGCGCCAAGTATCGGTTATTATCGATTATTTTGAAGCGTACTTCGTGGCGGATATATTTTACATACAGGTTGCAGGCGCGCGTTATACATATCGCCAAGTTATGTGCCCGTTACATAAATAATACACGGAATTTCTCACCGGCTATACCGAATATTTCATTCGTATCTGCACACCGACACGCGCGCGCGCCCATCGCTTCGACGACGCGTAACATTTGCGAAATTCTGCGAAATGGAATTTTTTTATCTCGTCGGCGTTCATTAACACCGGTTGTTATTAAACCGCGCTTCTACTCTCTTAATCGACCCTTAACAAGATTTTCCGGCGATTTGCTGGGAGATTAATCGAATCTCCGCGTTTGTTGCTATCGATGAGGACGACAATAACGACGACGACGACGACGACAACGACGACGACGACGACGACGAGCCTCGAGGGAGGTGAAGCCGAGCGAGTCGCGGGGGAAACGTAGAGGGAAAATCAAGGTGTGTTCCGCCGTGTGCCTCTGAAATTTTTAAGATATACGAGACGCGCGTATCGGCACATACGACGGATCACGAGACGCTAATGGTATCAATTTCTTTCGATCTCGCCGTTTAACTTCCGCTCTTACGTTATTCATACGGTGCGCCGAACAAAAATGGATACGAGCTTCGTGTTCGGTGTGTCAACGAGACTCGTAGGAAACGTAATCTCTCTCTCTCTCTCTCTCTCTCTCTCTCTCTCTCTCTCTCTCTCTCTCTCTCTCTCTCTCTCTCTCTCTCTCTCTCTCTCTCTCTCTCGCCTTGCCAAAGTCGGGTTTCTCCGATCGTCTTACAGCGACGGCAGATCTCGCCTCGCCGCGGAAATCTCTCTCCTAACGAGCATTTTTCCGTTTACGTTGTGCTCGCGCGTCGAGCGCGAGCGGGCTTCCCTTCGCCGAGCGGTTTAAACGCGGAGCGTATTTATGGCTCTTCTAAATAATCCCTATCCCGCTGCAACGGCGCGGCGCGGTGCAGCGCGCGCGCTCGCGCTCGCGCACACGCGGATCATTGTAATCTCGGATAAACTGTATTTTGATAAACGAGTTTCCCCCGACGGGGGAATTCCGCGCTCGCGTGCCACCGACAGCTTTGCAGCGAATCGGCCGGAACTTTCGAAGCGGGTTAAATTGCGCGATAGTCGATAGACTGTTAGTCCCCGCGTACGTGCAACACATGTCGCCCGACGTGTGTGCTCCTTCGTCTGTACCGGGAGAAATATGCCGGCCAGATTTTTCGGGGCTTGTTAGCGCCGCCGAATAGAAACTTTTGGCCGTGCGCGTGGCGGCTTAATGGAAATTAAATGTGTTGCCGGCGCTCCGTTGTCGTTGTCGCTTGTTGTTGTTGTTGTTGTCGTTCTTCCTGCTGTTGCTCGTACGTTGACGTTGGCGCGCGCGGACGCTTTAAAGAAAGATTTCGATTCCACGCTGCGATCCACTTTTTCCCCCACCCCCCTCCGCCCCGCCTCGGCCGTCCGCCAGCCGTTCGCAGCCCTGGTTTAAGAGTTTGCGCGCACGTTTAGTTCTAAATTCTGTCGCTTATTCCGTTCGGAAACAAATTGAAGTTTATCTTCGCGAACGCTGAGCTCTTCGGTGCACATTCGTGGTGGACTTTCCCCTTAATTCTCGGATCCCGAAGGGACTCGCGCGCGGCGCTACGAATTCGTAGATATTTCCGTAGTAAAGCTCTTCCACAGCACAGCTGTGTGTACGCTTTTTCTCCGCCTTCTGCCGCGTCGCCGCCGCCGCCGCCGCCTTTCGAAAGACGCGCGCAAGTGCATGCCGGGGGACGCCGCGAACAGCGCGTATGTATGTCGCTGCACTTCGTCCTCGTCCTCTCGTCGTCGTCGTCGTCGTCGTCGTCGTCGTCGTCGTCGTCGTCGTCGTCGTTATCGTCGGCAAGCAAGCAGCTCATTAATGTTTTCAAGATGAGGAGACGCGGTCCCTTTGACCTTTCAGAGAAATGGCCGCGTACGCGCGAACAAGTACAGGTCCCCGTGGAAAAGCGTGGAGAGACGTAAAAAGCGTGTCTGAAATCCCCGGGGAATCTTCCGGCCGCCGCGTCCTGCTTCGCGAAAGAAGTCCGCGGAGTGCGCGTCGCGCGACGTTTCTTTCTTGGCTAATAGAGACGCGCGCGCGCATCTCGTTTGCCGTAATTCGCGCGGCAATCGATAACTTAATTAGCGGCCGCGCGAGAGCTCTCCGATTAAATCCTCGCCGAAGACGTCGCGCCGTCGAGCGATTCGCCTGCGTCGTCCGCCGTAGCCGCCGTATAGTCGATCGGAGGACATTTGGTATTCTCTCCGTTTGCCGTAACTGCGTGTGTACAATCCGCCGATCTCGAGATCTCGTGACTCTTCCTGTCCAAGGTCAGTCGTAAGAACGAGATCGCTCGCGCGCGCTGTGCGATCGTAAATAAGGGGGAGCGACGGTGAGACCCCCTGCGCGCGCGCGCGTGTGAGTTAAGATTTAAAATCGATCTCGCGATATTATCGGTACCATAAATAATTCGGAACATTCGAGCGTGAAATACGCTCGCCGAAGTGTATCTCGCTGGCGCGAAATATTACTTGGACCGAGCAAAAAGTATCGACCGGGCTTACGCTTTCTCTCTCTCTCTCTCTCTCTCTCTCTCTCTCTCTCTCTCTCTCTCCCCGGTACTTCATCGCGTACACCTTGCACCGGCTAGACTCGTGCGCCGTCTTCGGAAAGATGTTTGTTTAGCCGTGCGAACGAATCTATCGGGTGTCCTGTCTAGCTGATGTCGCCGCGTGTATCTCGGCGTGCCGCTTTGTATCCGCGCTTTGTGCGCGCGACGACGATCACGACGAAAGCCCTCATCTCGTATTTCGATCTCCGCCCGGCCGCAGATGTCCCGCAGCGTTATTATTCCGTCTTTCGTTCCGTTCCGCTCGATTCTTTTCCTTTCGCGCACAACAACCGCGCGAGGGCCGTGAAAAGAGAAGTCTGTGTGTATGCGCGCGCGTCCGGCCCCCGGCGTTCGTTAGTACAATAAAAGGAGCGTTGAGAGCGAGAGGGAGGAGGCGGCGGCGGCGGCGGCGGCGGCTCCCGGGGCGGAAGTATCTCGCGGTCGTCGTATCTCATGGCAATATCGATATTCCAAAGACGCTCGATAATCAATCGGGAAAACATCAATACACTCCGTGGCTCGAGTCCTTCCGCCGTGCCGCTTAAGAAAGAAGCCGCTGATTCTCTCCCTCTCTTCCGCCGCCAGCCCCCGAGAAGCTTCATTGACTTCCTGCATTTTTGTCGTCGGACAATTACCTATCGATCTCACGCTCGGTATCAATCGTGTCAGCGCCGTCTCGTGCCAGCAGCGTTAACGGGACATCGATACTTGGCATGCGCTCAGTCTCGCGATAGATTCGCACGTGCCTCGGCTGGACGGCGCATCTATCGGGTGCGAGTTCAATAAAGCGGCTTCAGTCTCGCGACCGGTATCTCAGGGCCGCGCCGACCACCTGTCTCCACCTCTCTCCCTCTCTCTGTCTATCTCTATCTCTATCTCCCTCATCCGCCGGACGAGCGATTGCGAGCACATGCCACCTATAACACGGCTGTCCCCCGGCCGTTAACAATTTTGGCACGATTCCCTGGGGGCGCGCCCGCTACCACCTCTCGAAAGACCTTTTTCACGATTCGCTCGCCTACTGTCGCTCGCAGCCTCGCTCGCGACGACACCCATGCATCGGCCCGTAATGTTTCTCTTCTTGTATCGCGTGACTTGTAGAACGTGATCGCGAAAAAAATGCCTCGTGCGAGCGGGAGCGACAGAGAGAGAGAGAGAGAGAGAGAGAGAGAGAGAGAGAGAGAGAGAGAGAGCTCTGCTTCCGTAAAGCGCGATATTAAAATTTCGACGCTCGAACAGCTGAATCACGCGTTCGAGGCGCCTCGGGGCGAGAACGGCGGTTTTAAGTGTAAACTCCGATTTCGACGTAAACTGCGGCAGGTTAGAGTTTTTATCGCCCCGGCAAATGAGCGTCTCCCACATGGCATGGTGTGTGTAACAGGTACACTTGTCTTTCGGCATCGTTACATAATGCAAAAGCGTTCACATCCTATTATCCGTGTTGAGCGTGTTTTAACGGCCGCTCTTGAACGGCGACATTAGCGTCATGGAAAATAAATACAGCTCATGCCGATTTGTCGTCGCAAATTGGCTGTAGCGATTCCCCTGAGTAGCGGCGAGACCAGCTGTCATTCGGTATTCAACGTACGCGCGCCTTATTGACGCGCGAGACGCGATGGACGCCTTCGTGAAATCCCTCCTCGACATTTGACGAACGCTCGCGCTTTTGTCGCGCCATTTCGTTGCTCCGCCACCGCCACCACCGCCGCCGCCGCCGTAAATCCAGTTTTGCGTGTAATTTAACTCGCGCGGTCCTGTAAGTGGTTACACCCTCGCTCTATCTCGGCGAGATAGAGCCACTGCAAACAGCATCCACTATTGAAGCTACCGCGCTATCTCGGCCATCGATGTTTTGAAAGATACGACGGCATTCGCGCGCGCGCGCGCTGACTTTCGTATCTGCGAAATTGCAAAACAAATCTGCATACATCGCGTATCGCGCTCCCTCGCCAATAACGAGAGCAACGTTATTCGTTATACGCGATGTGCCTGCCGTCGGGTGTTTATCGAAATTATTAATCGCGACTGTTACGAGTCCGAACTGTTACGCCCCGCCGCGTTCGTTCTTTTGTGACGCGGTGGATTTAACCCTTTCACTGCTGAATTAACTTCCCTTGAGAAAATTATTAAAATATTTGGTAGTCCTGCGTTTTTTTGGGTCGCTGATTACGAATCTAAAGTGAGATTTGCAAAATCCAAAATGGCGGATTCAATATGGCGATCACAATGTACGAAATTGATAAAAAATTCCGATTATTATTGATGATATACGGGTTTTTCGAATCGCTGATTACGAATCTTTTGAGTGAAACAATATTGATAGTATAGATAAGACGGAGATAGAGTGAAAAATGGAGACAGAATGAAAAAACTAGGGAAATAGAGCAAAAAACCAAATTTCGGCCGTTTTTGTACAAATATTTATTTATAAAAAAGAATCTACCTGCAAAAAAATACTGAAAAAAAATATATGTTTTTGTACAACATCAGAAAAATATTTGGTGAAAATTTCAGACCTCTGCATCCAATACCTCTCCGAGGAATCGATTTTTCCCTTAAATAAAGAAAAAAGCATTTTCTTTTTCAACTTTGATTCGTTATAAATAATCACAAATGAATAATTGGGTGTAAAAACCTATTGGAGTATGTTGAACAACTAGTTCAGTTGTCTGGAAAACTCAAGTCCTCGATCAGTTGTTTAAAATTATGCGATTTACAATGCAAAATTGAACGAAGAAAAGGTGAGAAGTGTACCTCCCTAACTAACGGTGAAAGGGTTAAACTCTGTGCGGAACTCTTTGCGGAACAGTCTACTACACGATAAGATATCAACGCGCGTACGCGTTATGCATATCGCTCTCGGCACACGCCGTACTTTATTATACATTACACTCAGATTATTCCCTGACGTTTGCATTAAACTTGGGGAACGTATTCAGAGATGAATTCCCTCCGACAGGAGTTTAATGAAACGCCGTCTTTTTCGAAAGACAGCGTATTTTCGGTGTTATTTCTTTGTGCGCAAATGTTGACGGAGGAGCTTCCGCGAAAGTCTCGAAGATCAGCCGACGATGAGATTTTTTGTGTGCCTGCTGCTTCTCCACACGACACTCGCTTCGCCATGGTGTTTGAAGCCCGTACTTACAGCTGTTGCCGGAACTGCTCATTGCTGCATGAGACGTTCAGGTTTGAGTTCAGAGTTAGATCGGAGCGTTTCGGTTGAATCACGTGATGTACATCGTACGTGACATCATACTTTGAGATCGCGTTTCGACTGAAAAACTTTCACGTTCAACTTTGGACTCGGGTCTGAGTGTGTCTCATGTGAGGCAAATTCCGAGTAACGACCAAGCTGAGAGCGAAACGCCAGCCTTGCTGAATGCTTGTTGTATCTGTTTCGATCTGCTAGAAATCTGTTTCAAGCTGCGTAGAGAGAAAAGACAACGTCCTGCGGAATAACAATAACCGTGATAACATCAATATACGCTCATTTCGACGCTCGAGTTTTTTTCGATCTCTCGAGGTCTACCCGGCGGATCGTTTCGATACTCGATTATTCATCCGCTGAGCGGTCGCGGAGAGAGACTCTTGGCGAGGGCGGGGAAATCAGTGCGTGATTACGAGATTGAATAATATGGCCAAGCAGACCGACAACAATGCGGGTATATATATACCCGCGCACGTTGATGGTGTCCCGCGCGGATTACCCGGGACGTGCGAATACTACTTTGACGGAACTTTTTACTTTGTACGCGCGCTGGAGTTGAATTTAGTTAAAACTTTGGAAAGCTGCTGGTTAACGACCGCGCGAGAGCGGCGGAAGGGTGCTGCTCTTCGGACCGGTAGTCGTACGTTACCAATTTCTGGGAGAATTTCGAGTCCGAAGTAATTTCGTTGAACGGGCGCCTTCGTCGACAGGCCGGACACTCCCTCCCCCTCCCCGCTGTCCCCACCCGTGCGCGCGTGTATGATCTTAACGTTCCGCCGTGGATCAAACGAACGGAACGGAACGGACGGCGCCTCGAGAGAAGTATCGGGAGATGCTTTTAGCCCGGCGCGTTTATTTAATTAAAACTTTGCTCTCCTACCTCTCTCGCTCTCACACGTAGCGCGATCGATGCGCCACGCGAAAATGCGTATATCGCCGTGTCGTTAATCCGACCGACTCGCCGCGGCATAAGATATAAACTCCGCAGGCGATTTAACGCCGGCGGGGCCATTCGCCGGCGTGTTTTTCGCACCGCGCCGCGCCGGCCGATGCACTTTTCCGCGGCGAGAGCCGCTCGCGTACGCGGTCGAAAAATAGCCTCGGCGGCTTTGCGTTAAAGAATAATGCGCACGAATGAAAACGTCCTGCCCCTCCCTCCCTCCCTCCTTCCCCGCTGCTCGGGAGAATTTAAATCAGAGCTCGATGGGAAGCAGCGGGATCGATGGTCGCGAGCAGCAACGACGGCGGCGGCGGCGTTGCTCGCGGAGAGGGGCGGTGTTTACGGAAGTCTCGTCTCGTCTCGGCGTCGGCAACATTTTCTCTCCGCGTGTTTTCGGCTCTGCGGACGACGACGACGACGACGACGATCGCGTGTGTGCTCTCGTTTTCCGCGACGAGGCGTCGAGCCTCCCTTTGCCGGAGTCGCGCAGCGGAGTTGCTCTCCTTCGCGCGCGCGAAGCGGCGCGAATTAGAGCCTGGCTCCGTTCCAACGTAACGACTTCATCGTTTGCTCCGCGCGGAAGAAAATATTAGTGACATTACTCTTAACAAGGCGCCGGTATCTCGCCGACAATTAAACCGCTTTTTCCCCTCGTAAATTCCATTCATCCGTCGTAGTCGTCGACGTAGTCCCGCTCTCTCGTCGTCGCAGTCGTTCTCCTCGTCTCCGCGCCGCTCCCGTCTCCGTCTCTGTCTCCGTCGCCGTCGGTATAATTTAACGTCGCGTGTTACGTACCGATGAATACGTGCCGCCCGCTCTCGCATTACGTGACAGCGCTCTCTCTCTCTCTCTCTCTCTCTCTCTGTTGCGCATTTTACATTGCAAACGCGCGGTGGCTCGATATTTGCCGCGCGTACGCGCGTTAGATGCCGCCTGTCTGATAATATTTCGCGCCGGGCGGGATAAACCGCGCCGATATAATCCACTTTATGTCCCGTGATTGATGCCGATTGTTACGACGATAGCTCCGCTCGATTCCCGGCATAATACAGAAATCCAGCTTTTCAGCGGATACCAGCGCCAGCGCGTCCGGAAATTACTCGTTCGTTGATTTTATTCGCGCCATGCTTCCTCTCTCTCTCTCTCTCTCTCTCTCTCTCCCCCTCTCTCTCTTTCTCTCTCTCTCCCCCCTCCCCTCGCCCTCTCTGTCACCCCCCGCGTGTCCATTAAAGTCGGTCGAACGTTATTCGCGATCCGACACCGGCTAATTGCCCGCGATACAGATCATTATTTAATTCATTAAAATTTCCGGCGTGATTAAGCGGGGATTATCGGTTATTCTTGGACGTGTTAAAATCGGCCGCTTGAATTTTTTTCCCCTTTTTTCTTTTTTATTTTTGTTTCTTTTTATCTTTTTTTTTTTTTTTTCGAAACACGATCGCAATCGCTCGCGCAGATTTTTAACAGCGAATTTACCAATTCGACTTTCGCGATATGAACAATTGGTAAAAACAATTGCGCAACGTTTCCATGTAACGGTGTAATACGAGACATTTCGGAACAGGAGTTAATTAAGCTTGACAATAACAGAATAAAACGGCTTGTCGTCACACTTTTTACGATATCGAGTGCAACTTTGTTCTTGTCGGTTTTTTTTTTTTCTTTATTTTTTCCGGTGGCTGGTTGCATTTTTTACACGACTGGTCGTTTATTCGGCAGATTCGACTTGCGTGCACCACGTTGGACGCTCGTTCGAGCTACTTAAGTATTAAATCTCGCACGACTGCAGCGGCGCGCCCATGCATTGTTAAGCCCCGCAGTGGTGACCTATTTTTTTTCACGGACCGACGTCAGACTCTTTCGCAGCGGGCAGCATTTTTGCCTCGGCGAAATCCCACCCCTCTCTTGACCGTCGAAAAGGGCTCTGAAAAATTGCTCAAGGTTTATTTCGCGCGTTGACATATATTATTCGCAGTTAGAAAGAATCTGTCACAAAGGAGGAGGGAGGGCCTCCCGGCCGCGTTGGACCGGCGCAATTATTCATTACCGTTGTAAATCACGCCATTCCTGACGCGTGGAGTTAACTCTCGCGGCGGAAGCGCGTCGCTGTACGTTAAAAATCTCGCGAAATTAGAACTCGCCGCCCCGAAGTTCACGCGGCCGGTGCTAAGTTCCTCTCCGTGGCGGCGGGCGAGGAAGACAGGGAGGAAGAAAGAAAGAAAGAGAGAGAGAGAGAGAGAGAGAGAGAAAGAGCGCGCCGGCCGTTCTATATTTCATTTCCAGTCGCAAAAAGGAAGCGCGAGAAAGAGGTTGCCGAGCATTGTTAGCAGAACGGTCCGCGAGCAGAAGTAACACCCGGCTCGCATTGTTTCCCATTTACGTATGCCCTCGCGCCTCCGGGAACTTCTTGTTTCTCGAGGTTTATATCTGCGACGTCCTCGCGCTCTGCCCGGGGATCGCCGGCAACTTGTGTATTGAAACTTCCCCGGCGCGGCGGCGGAGTCCTCGTCTCGCTGCAGCTCGTCCTCGTCCTCGTCCTCGTCCTCGTCCTCGCCCTGCGTGCGTCTCCTGCCTTCTCTTCGCTGCGCCCCTTTCCCGCGGAAAGGCGACATTAATTACGACCGTCAAGTTTCCCGACGAAAGTCCGTTTCAGCGCGCGCGCGAGCGAGCGAGCGAGCGAGCGAGCGCGCGGAGCTATCTCGCTCGCTCGCTCGCTCGTTCGCTGCGCGTCGAAAAGTTTGCGGTGTGCCTTCCGCGGTAGCAATTAACGACACGTTCATCGGCGGTCGTCGTCGTCGTCGTCGTCGTCGTCGTCGTCGTGCAACGGCCCGAAAATGAGACAGCTCGCTTGGCTCGCTCTTCCGCGCACCTCTTGAGCACGACGCCCCTTTTTCGCGTTATCGCGTTCCCGTTCCTGCGTCGTTTCCTTTCTCTTTTTCTTCTTTCGCCGGGGGTTTCTACTCGACTGCTAATGCGACCGTGGGTCTCACGAAATAAACCGTCCTTGAGCGTCGTCGTTCATCCTTTCTTGGCTCGGCGCGCTCGCGCGCTGCGTAGCGAGAACCGCGCAAGAATATAAAACGACGGCGAAAGGATCCGCGAAGTGGCCCGCGTCTTACGGTTACGGTCGTTGTTGCGACAACGTTTTACGCGTGCGGCGTTAACTTTTTACGAGGTCGGGATGTCGTCTCCTTTTTGTTTCCATATTGGGGAGGGGAAAGGGCGCGCCGGCGCGCGATCTCGGTCTTCCGAGACCTCTTCGTCGGCGTTTTCACTGTCAATCATAAACGACGACGCTGTTGTCGTCATCGTCGTCGTCGTCGTCGTCGTCGTCGTCGTCGTCGTCGTCGTGACGCAGCACTCGCGGGTTGTCTTCGTCTTCGGAAGGTATACGTTGAACTTCACAAGTAAACCTCGGGGAACGTCAGACGCCGATTTGTTTCCAATTTTTTATAGTTATTTTTTATGTCAAAATATGAGGAAATCTATTATCATTTTTAGCTTAAATTAATGTTTTCAATTTTTTCGAAATTTTTCAAGTTTTGCACAAGTACACTATTTTATGCATATTAATCTTCTGAGAAGAAGTTTCTCTTTTTGTTCTTTTTTTTGTTCATTTCTTGTTCATTTTTTACCAGATTTTGACGTTAAAATGAGCTTGTTTGCTGGATAGTGAACCGAAAGATTACCCAACGTCGAGTGTAGCGTAAAACTGAACGCTTTTTCAACAATGACGTCAGTCATATTAGATCCGCCATTTTGAATTTTACAAAATGGTTCCGATTCATAATGGGCGACATGTGTGTGCAAGTGACAATTCAGATATATATATATATTTTTAAGAATTACTGTTTTAAATATGTATAAAATAGTGTACTTGTGCAAAACTTCAGAAACTTCGAAAAAATTGAAAAAATTAATTTAAGCTAAAAATGATAACAGATTTCTTCATATTTTGACATAAAAAATAACTATAAAAGATTGGAAACAAATCGACGTCTGACGTTCCTCCAGGTTTGTCAGATCACGCGCTCGCATAAAATGTCGGAACGGTCTGGTCGCGCAAACGTCCGACGTCGAGTCGAAATTTTCTGCGTTAATCTTGCAGATACCGCAGAGCTGTGTCCTTTTGCAAATTTTAATATCAAGTCTCCACTCACTCTTCCCGCTTGTCGAAACGACTGAATATCAAGTAGCGCTCTCGATTATTTAAGAATCTGAACGAAACGGCGGCGGCGGCGCCAAGTAACCATTCGCAACGTCAGAAATCAATAGCCCATCGTACAAATCGAGATTGTCTATTGTGATCCTCCGAAAGTACCGAAAGACGAAGTTCTCGGGATTAACGTCCGCCCCGTCTCTCTTTTTCGCGCGCAAAGTCGTTGTAAATGTACTCACGCGTTGCGTTATATTGTTTCGCGGAAATTTCCACCTGCGAGCAGAAAGCCGAGAAAGTTGCGTCTAGAGATACAAAAGCGCGGTTGCTCACAGAGAGGAGATTTTAATTCGCGCAATTGAACCAGAGACAAACTCGATGACGAGAAGTGGTCTCGTCTGCCTGCGGTCTGCGATCACAGAAAAGGAGCTGCGCCAATTAGGAATAGTCGCGGCGTGATGATTTATCCGAAGGCTCATAATCCGAGACTAAAGCCACTCGGAAACTTCACGTGGACGGAAACATTTCGTCGCGAATTTCATGGTTAGGCGGTAATCGAATTTTCTCACGCCTACGTATGACAATATTTGATCATCAATCCGCTTTCGAACAAGCGCTCGCGCGGCCGTCGAAGCGAGAGACGCCTCGCCGAAACTTGCGACAATCTCGCTCGCCACTCGCGCGACACTGACATTAATTACGGCGCAGTCAAAGGACGTTACGGCGACCAGCGCCGAAAAGTTTCGCGGCTGTTTACACTGCCAATTAACGGTTGCCTCTCTCTCTCTCTCTCTCTTTCTCGCTCTCGCTCTCGCTCTCTGCGGCCTCTCTCGCGCGCTCTCTCCAGAACCAGGGCGAAATAGGCACCTTTCCCGCCGAGGTCGGCTTCTTGTCGGCCACATTGACTTTTTTTCTTTACGCTCTCGCTTTCTGCACCGTTGTTGCGCCGCTGCAATTCCGCTCCGGCGCGAAATAAACCGTCCGCGCACGCCCGGGCCTCGTTTGGCCCCGGGCGAGAAACGTGAAACGCGGCGTGACGAGAGAGACGCAAGACGCGCGTGGTCGCGCTTCGGGAACGTCCCGATCTTCGATCAAGCGATCGGCTGCCGGCGAAGAGGAGGGATCTATTTCGAGGCGAGAGATTACGGAATTAGCTACCGATGAGAATTAACGTCGACCAAAGGAGTACGCGCCGAGGCACGGAAATAGACAAGGAAAGCTTCGAGCCCCCGCGGTTCACTTGACTCCGGTGTGATCTTAATTTCAAGCTCACCGGGATATTTTTACATTCGAGATTCAACAGCGCGACGCGCGAAACGGTGTACGGTGTACGGTGAAATTTTCGCCTATAAAGAGGTCGTCGTTGGATTTGTCGGGGAATATACTTCTCTGTCTACCTTTATCTCTCTTTCACTCTGGCCTCGTTCCGATCGTCAGACATTTTATCTATCTCGCGTATATCGACGGGAAAAGTGCACGCCGAAGAGAGGGCACGTCGCCTTGCAGAATGTAATCGACCGGTTGTAATGCACTCGTCGTCGCAGCAGCGGCGCGGCGCGCTCGACCGAGCCGGGGATCGTCGACTTGATGAACATTCCGCGCTTGGATTTGCAAGAATAAACGGCGGATTACGGTCGGGCCGTAAAAAGATCCTCCGGAAAAAGCTGCGTATTTAAGCGCGTCATTAACGATATTAGCGGTTTCTCGCGCGCGCGCGCGCGCGCGCGCGAGGCTGCCCGCGGTGTTCGTCCGTTCGACCGGCGCGGCGGCGAGATGGGATTTTTCGTCCCATCGCCGCTGCCGAGCTTCTCGAATTGCGCGATTTACGAGCCGGCGCTTCTAATATCCGAGTCTAAACGAGATCGCGCGTCGACCGCCTCGTATTTTCATAATTTCGCGTCGAAATATAAGGGTAGAAAGGAAGAAAGAGAAGGGTCCCCCGCCCCTCCCTTCGGGCTCTCGCGGAGTCGGAGAGAGAAACGAGAGAGAAACATTGGGATTCATCATGGTCGCTATTCTTCACACTCGGAATACCAAACGAGGCCCTCTTTTAAGGAGTCGCGAGCGCGTGCGCTTATTTTTTCCCGCCGACGCGTTACTATTTATACGAGTCGCGCGTGCGCACCCTGGGTAGCCTAATTATCTTTCCTTTAGCGACTTTCCCGCCGACCGCATGCACTCGGCGAATCGCATGGCATTAAATTAGAGGCATGTTACCGAAGAAGTAACTCGTTTTACTCTCAACTCTCGTGTACGCGAGTCTTTTCGCCCTTCTTGCCCTCTTCCGTTGCCCCCACCCCCGCCATCTGTTGTCGCGTTCATTATCTTCCCCGAGCGCCGGGGCAGCGCGTGGAAAGTTTTTTTCTTTCATCTTACCGTGTCGCGCGCGCGCCAAGTCGCCGCTGTGTGTGTGTGTGTGCAGCTTCCCTCCCTCCCTCCCTTCCTCCGTTTTCGTCGCGTCTTGTGCGCCGGGCAATTTCGAAAATGCGGACGCGTCTCTGTTTCAAGGATTAACGGGGGTCGGAAAAAAGCACACGGGCGCCTCCGGGCTCCGCAAAACGCGTATTGAAACATCCCAGGGCTCTGTTCCGGCCGCCGCCGCCGCCGCCGCAAAAACGCTCGCTAAACTGCCGCGTCGACAAACTTTCCTGGCCGTGATGAGGGCGTGTGTGGGGAAAGCTTGCTCCGCCAGCTCGCTGCAATTAACAACATTCGCGGCGGTATTGTCGACAAACGCGGAGGCGTGCGCGATGCATCCGCGCGGGTGGTGATGATGCGCGGGAGTCCGCCGCGCGGTGTCCGGAGGGCGACGTACGGCGAGGCAGCTTGAACGAGGGGGGGTGGCCGGGGTGGGACGCGCGCGTCCGCTCGTGCTTACCTATCCTCCTTTGAAACACGCTTTTTGCCCTCGTTACTTTTTTCTTTACTGCGTTTCTGTTTAACTCCCTCCCCCCTGCCGTCACTGCCGCCGCCGCCGCCGCCGCCGCCGCTTCCGCTCCCGAACCTACCCCGCGCCCTTGTGCGTCGGTAATTTACCCGTAGCACGAAATAAACCACCGTTACCTTGACTACTCCCTTGCCGCGCGTTTCCGTGAGTTTTCACGGTTGCGTTTTTATCGCGCTGTATCGCGCCGTGCCATCGCGACCGCCACTAACACCGCCGCTACGTCGACCGAGTCGAGGGGGCGAGTCAGCGAGAGAGAGAGAGAGAGAGAGAGAGATCCTCGTATGTCTGTCGTCGTGGTTGTTGGTATCCTTTCAGCAGCGCGCGCTAGGCATCGCCCTTTTGCTGCGCCGTCATTTTCGATGCGCGCGCGCCGGTTTGCGCTCGCTTTTTATATTCGCCTTTACAGGCCGCCGAATGGCGGACGAATTGAAGGAGGATTCGAGATAGCCGTTAGACCGGGTGTATCCGCGTAGTTTGCGGACGAAATGGTGGATTTGGGAGTCGGGGCGAGAGAGAGAGAGGGGGAGGGCGGATGAGTTGGCGGAATAAATGGTCGCGAGTGATTTTTCCCCTTCGATTCAGTTTCGCTGTGTTTCGTTCCGCGAGTGAGCGGCAACCGTACGAAGATAAAGTCACGAGCTGGAAATACGGCTCGCGACGCGCCGCGATGAATGTATACAATTAAATGGGTCAACAGGAGATTGTTGCGTGCGCGCGCGCGCGCGCGCTCGCGATATTTAACAGCTGAAACGGCGCGCTGCTGGTGGAGAAAAAAAACAAAACGCGTGCAGCGCTACTCGTAACTGACGATACACGGCTGTCCTAATTGATATCCACCTCCTCCATTCATCGCCGCTCTTTTTTCGCCGTATGAAGGAGAGAGAGAGAGGGAGAGGGAGAGAGAGAGAGAGAGAGAGAGAGAGAGAGAGAGAGAGAGAGAGAGAGAGAGAGAGAGAGAGAGAGAGAGAGCATACAGGCGGCGGTGAACGAGCGAATCGCGTTTCGATCGAGGGAAACGAAGTTTCTGATTCTCAGGGTCGAATTTGGCCAGTAAGAGCCGGAAATTCCGGTTTTGCCTCGCTCCTCGTCTCGTTAGTCTCGGCCGGTCCCCCTCCCTCCCTCTCCCCCCCCCCCGCGCCGCACGTACAATGAATGTTCGATTACAGCGATCGTTTTCGTCGTATTATTTTCATCGTTTTTCAACCGGTGGAGACACGCTTGTCCCTCGGCACATGTCCGACGGGGGGAGACTGAGAGGAGAGGGAAATTTCGACGTTGGATTGAACATTCGCAACGTTTTTCTCCGAGCGCGCGCGCGCGCTCTCCTCCCTTCGATCGCGTCGATTCATTCTTACGATGCTGCGCGCCGAGCGTTTATTTTATATTCCGGAAGTTTGCCGCGCCGTGTGCCATGTCGTTTGCGACTTCCCGAGAGCCGGGATTGCTCCGTGATGCGCGCGTCTCACCGTGCCGGAAACTGCGCCCCGCCGCATGAAGAGCCGGCATTACCTCGCGGATAAAGGGGAATTCGATTCCATTTCCCGCGGATCTTCCTCGAGAAATTTCGGGAGCGCTCCTCCTCCGGGTATTCCTCGCACGCTCGTACCGCCAACTGGGTGGTGCCGCGCGATCTCCCGTCGCCGTCGTCGGCGTCGCTGACGCCGTCGCCGTCGCCGTCGCCGTCGCCGTCGCTGACGGCGACCGCAAACCGCTCCCTTCGTTATCCGTATCGCAATCATTTCCGTCGGACCGCGATATCAGGAGGGATCGTTAAAAAGACTCGAAGGTCGTCCGGTCTCCGGGGGCGATGGCGTTTCATCTCCCCCCTCCTCCCCGCGCTGTGCTGGAATCACAGTTGAACTGGTTTCACTTGACCGCGTAAAATTTCCGAATATCCGGAGCGCTGACTGGGGCGTAATCTAATTTCGAAAGTTGCGCGAAAGTTGCGCGCCCAGGCAAGGCAAACAGAAGGCGGCGGCGGAATAGTTCTCGCGAACCGATTTTTCCGGAATCAAGGAAGGCATCCTCGAGCCCCGGGATCTCGAAAGCCCCGTTGTAACATCTGTGTTACTACACGTAAGACCCTTCGTTTTCGTTTCTCGGTTGGGAGATAGTTTCGACGGGCGATAGCTCGTTCCTTATCCGACGGATAAGGCGCATTGTTGCTGCCGGAGAACCTGATACGTCCCGCGTGTGCGAAGAGAGAGAGAGAGAGAGAGAGAGAGGAAGAGAAAGAGAGCGATAGAGAGCGTGCCCTCGATCACACTTTTAATTAAACTGTTAATTTTATACTTGTTCGAAAGCGCGGGCGTGCGCGCGCGCGCGCGCGCGCGCCCGAGAGTTAATGGCACTTTTGCGACCTCGGTCAGGTCGATGTTTTATTGAACAACATAAACGAGGAGGTTCTAACTGTTGTTGTTACACCGGCTTCATTCCTAATTCATTAGCGGCGCGGAATCTCGTTCCGTAACATTTACACATTTTACCGGAAACGCCAGTCGCGCGAAGTTTCAACTGTATTTTCATCAGGTCTGGGAGAGCAGCCGCGGTTCGTCTTCACTGGATCACGAGATGCCATCGAGTTTCGCATTTGCACAATGCACAAATACGGGCGTCCAAATACGTAATTCAAACCAGACGGGTCGTGGCCCTCGGCCGTCTGTACTTGTGTTAATTCCACAGTGATGCTGAAGGCGGAGACAGGCTCGAAAAACTTTGGCGCAGACGAGCCGTGCGAAAAGTCTGAAAGCTGTCCGCGGACGGTCGGACGACGGACAGTCGTGCGTATTATCAAGTCGAAGCGAATTATCAATTATCAGTTATCAATTATCAGTACCGAAGCAGAATTGTCAGCTCGCGCAAGCTTGGAAAATGCGCGGAAACTTTGACTCCCTCCGACCTCCGCGCCCGAGATTTCCCCTCTCGCCAGGAGGGGGAGGCGTCGCGGGGTATTCCGCGCGAAGAACATCGCGGCACTTGAACCGTCGTTAATTAGAATAAACCGGCTCTTTCGGTGAATCCGCCTCGCCTCGCCGCGCCGCGCCGCGCCGCGCCGCGCCGGCCAATGACCGACTAAACGCGCGCGTTTACAGAGCTGCATCAAACGCCGGAGCGATCAAAGGCTCCTCCCTCCCTCCCTCCGTCCGGCCGAGTCTCCGGTGAATACGTGTATATCGTTTGTTCGATTCGAGGACACGCCATTATCTCTCCCGCCGCGCCTCTTATTAGCGTGCTTGGTGGCATCGATGCGCGCGCGCGCGCTCGCGCGTCGCCGTTGTACCGAAACGACGCCCTCGTGTGTGACATGGGATTTTACGAGACAAGGAACGAAAAGCGTGCGTCGCGCGCACAATATCAGGTTTGTCGTCCAACGTGTTTACGGTTTTCGTGCATAATGCGCGCGCTTCGACGCGCGCGCGCGCGCGCGGTACTTGTCCCCGAATAGTATCGGAAGCCGATCACACAACACGCCGTCGGCTACGCCTTTCATAAAGTCATTATCCCTCGTTGAGAGCGCCGACGCGCCCGACGCCCATCGATTAATGCGTCCCGGTCATTATCGATGTACTTTCCAATACGCGTCCCATCTCCTCGCAGTTATGTCGCTATTATGTTTATTAAGCGCGAATGATGACGTGCACAATGAACAGAGAGAGAGAGAGAGAGAGAGAGCGCTCGTCGGTGCTCCTTGACGCTCTCCGACGTCGAGTCACGGAGTGACGTAAGAGGACGCGCTGTTAAACGAGAATGTAATCGCTCCGCGCTGTGTCCTTAATTGATCCCGATATCTTTCGCCACGACTGGCGGAGATGAAATCGAAAATAATCGGCCGGTTCCGCCGCGAGTGGCTTTATAAAGTCTCCCGGGTGGCGTTTGATATCAACCGCTTTATATGCACGTTAAATCAATACGTACGTACATATGTATGCGCTCTCGCGCGCGTCTCACCGTCTCGTAAGTCATATTGATACTCGCTGTGTGCGGCCCGAAATCTGATATTAAAAAGATCAAAGCCGCAGTCGAGCTCCTCGCTCGCGCTCACCGCGGATAACGTGTGCGCATTCGGGCCGCTCGCTTTGCTACAGTATTTGCCGAGTCGAGACGCCGGCATTATATGCGTCGCCTTTATGCCCACGTCGGTGCGACATCTCTCAGAATTGTGTATGAGGCCGCGGGTTACCGCCGAGCTTTACGCTCGAACACACACAAGGCGCGCGGATAGCCTTTCGCGTTCGTTTGTGTATTCATTACTCGCCGGGTCGCGGGGTATCTGATGTCGCGGCGTTTCATCGGCAATGCGGCTCGACGCTATCGAGACCGTTTGGAATTATGCGGAATGGGAAATTAGCCGAGTCGAAATTCCTTGGAATCGGACGAAAGTGGCTTCCGCTGTAAGACGGACGCGCTTCGATATGTCGACGGCGATTAATCCGATTGAATATCTTCAATCGCTTACTCATTTATTCGTTTCGTCAGTCCCTGCCGGATCGATCCCGGTCGGGCGAGCGTCTCGCTGAGACCCTGCCGAGAGACAGCAGCCGCGTCGTCTCCGACGCTCTCTGGAATTTAATTTGATTCGACGGCGCTGGGTGATTTGTCGCGTCGCCGCCGCCGCCGCCGCCGCCGCTTTTGTTAATACAGTCGTCTGATATCGCCGTTCTCGCGCTCGTCGATGTAATTCATTACCGGGACAAACGGACTTTCGCGCGACGGAAGTTCAGAAATTTGCCCGTTGCGCGCGTGAAGCGTCGTTACAAGATCGTGTATTCTCGATCCACCCGCGGTCAGCGTGAATTAAATTGGCCGGGCAGGCGCGCGATCGCTCTCTCTTTCGCGCGTCCTTGCGTCGAAAGCGCTGGATTGATCTTCCGTGAAATCAACATACGCGAGACACACGCGAGTCTTCACGCTCGAGCAATAATCAAATATTATTCCAGCGTGGACGCGGCCGATTCGATGTGCTTCTCGCGCGCGCGCGCTGTGGACTTTCAATTGCACTCGGCCGAGAGCGGGCAGATTTGCGTCGTGTCGACATCGCACGCCTAAGGGTTAAATTGCTGTATGCGCGCGCGACTATGCGCGCGTTATGCAACGCTATCTTTAGTGCCACATGTGCGATCAGCAATCGTGATTTCGAGCGACGACCGTCCGCGTCGAGCGCGCGCACGTTTATGTATATCTCGATGTAACTTCGTGTTCGTTCATCACGCGCCGTGTACTTGCCCCCTTGCCCCACCTCTCTCTCTCGCTCTCAATCTCCCTCCGTCTCTGTTCCTCCTGCCTTCTCTCGCGCTGTCTCTCTTTCGTCGATATAAATTACCGGGCAATATTGCGACACGTAGCATTTACAAACGCACGGAATAGGAATGAATAGGAGACTTTTATATTTCCAAGCACGACACGTCCGCGTGCGTGACGGATAAATGCCGCATTAATTCGCCGCTCGCGGCGTCCATCCGCTTATTAGCGCCGTATTGATCCGCTATCGATAAGTATTACAGACATCCGACTGTTCGGATGACCGCGACTCGAGACTGCCTCTCTCTCTCTCTCTCTCTCTCTCTCTCTCTCTCTCTCTCTCTATCTCTCTCTCTCTCTCTCTCTCTCTCTCTCTCTCTCTCTCTTTCTCGGCTGCTCTTCAGCTCTCAAAAGAGCCGACCGTCGTGTGTCATTTAATACGGCCGCGCGTGAATCGTGCGTTTCCACTTGTCCGATATACGTCGCGATTGAACGAAATAATTCCCGACGGTAACGAGGCACTTTGGGTGCAAGTGGATCTCTGCAAATAAGCTTGCCGCGCGTGCAAAGGAGATACAACGCAATGCGACGCGTATGAATGCCGGGGCGTAAGGACACTCCGGCCGAAGTTGGAGGGATAATGACGGGATTCTATCGAGCAAATATTAATGCGTTTAGATCGCATTCCGGCGCGCTCGTGCGCGCGCGCGCGGCATCTGCGCGAGAGCGTCGACGTCGACGTCGACATCGACGTCGGCCCGGCGTCGTCGTCGACGGGATTAAGTTAAGCCGTTGTCAGACGATACGACGCCCGACGCGCAACCCGTAAAGTCGCTCGGATACGGATGAAAATATGCTGTATTATTGATACGCGCGGCAAGGTAAATACTTTCCGAGCGATACGTGTCTCTGCGAGGAAGTCGCGCGAAAAGCTCTCTCTCTCTCTCTCTCTCTCTCTCTCCCCCCCCCCCCTCTCTCTCTCTCTCTCTCTCTCTCTCTCTCTCTGCTTCTGTCTCTGTCTCTGGAAGAGGCTGAACGAACACGGCGGAACGCCGTCCCCAGTCTTGCTATATTTACAGTCGAGATGCAGATATCCGCGCGCAAACATGCATCCATCCCTCCGCGCGTATGCACTCGCTCGCTGCATTCGTACGCAGCATGCACGGCGTGTACGGAATTCGGATCTTAATTTTAATGACGGATCTCTCCCGTTGAACGCGCGCGAATCGATTTTTCCTACTCGGCGCGGAACTCGAGAGGAGAGCGAGCGCGCAGCGCGCGACGCCCCGGTGCTTTTTTTTTTTTTTCCATATTCAGTGAAATATCTTACGCGATAATTAAACCCTCCGAATTGAGATCCCGTGAAGAAATGAGCTCCGCTCGAATTTAAATGAACAATGGAGTTTTGTTATTTAATTGGATCCCAGAAGTTGGCTTCTTGGAAAGCACTTCATTTTCAATCTTTTATAAGCCACGACGCCCGAAAGCTATTAGTGCCTTGACATTTCAGCAAAGGAGAAATTAACTTCGGATTGATCGAGTAACTCGCGATTGATATTACGCCCGGGGATTTTGGGTCGCACGTGTTCTTTTCTCTCTTTCTCCTACAGTCTGTTTGTCTGTCTCAATCTCTCTCTCTCTCTCTCTCTCTCTCTCTCTCTCTCTCTCTCTCTCTCTCTGTCAGTCATGCTCCTCCCCGTACTCGGTCGAGTTATTCAACGTGGCGATGGCTTTGGCGCGCGCTTTGGAGCGATCAAAATCGCCAGGTATTATTTAAAAGTCGAGTCCTGCTCGAAATCGGCATATCTGTTCGCCCTTCGTGATTCCTACCGTAGCCGTCGATATTGGAAATGGAATGTTTCAGCTGCCGATCCGATTCCGTTGTATCTTTAAGATGCGAGTCTATGAGCATGATGCGCCGCGTAAGATGCTTCGGCGAATGTTATCTGTTGAATCCTCATCCCGGCAACATGATCCTCTCTTGAACTCGTAACAAAATTTCCACGAGAGCTACTTCTCTCCGAGTCGGATTCTCGTCCTCGTCGGGATCGATGTACACGTAATAACGCAGAGCGTGAAGTAATTATGTATATGTACATACGTGATATTTTCATGCGACAGCATGAAACCTCTCCTTTCCGCCGGGTAATCCGTGCGCTCGCCTTTAAGTTTGGAAAATGGCATGAAAATCGCGGGAGTGCGACTGTGATTGCAATTGTTTTTGCCAAACGCGTCACTTTTGCATGCCATTTTAATCTTAATCCGGCACGCAACAAGACGGCGCGCGGTCTCGACACCCCTTGCTATCTCAGATGCGCTAAAATATCCCACGCGCTAGAATTCGAAGAAACGGAGATGCCGACGGTAGCATCGACCGGCGCTCGGGAGATCCTTTATCGCTAACTTGATCCAGGTCAGGGCTCTCGCTCGCTCACACTCCGCGGTAGCCAAAGCTAGAAAGCACAACACGTTTGCCGCGCCCGGATCACGCGATCGTTCGCGTTTGCTGTCCGAATATCGTAATTTGTAACTGGGTTATGCATAAGCCATGTTGACGTTGGATTATTAGGAAAATGAAACATATCGCCTCTTTGTTATCGAAATGAAGTAATTGTAGATATTCTCGACAGCTTACACTCGGAAACTCGTTATTACTGCACCGATTAATCACAATATTTCGTAGCTTATATCCTCATAACACGATACGCTGCGGTCTGCGCGAGGAACCGATGTGAACCTGGCAAACGACAAAAGTCAAAAACAAAAATTCTCAATACGGTTCGATTGTACTTCGTTTGTACCACTTTTTGTCTCGTTTGTACCTCAAAGAAAGGATCCTCCTTAAAAGATAGGAGGAGGGGGAAAAATAGAAAAATAGGAATATTTGTATCCGTTTGTGCCTCCCTTCAAATCGTTTGTACCTCAAAGGAACTGGAAGTATAGAATTTTCAAAAATCATCCAAGAGATACTCTCGCCAATTTTTGAGATATCGCAAAACGCCATTCGAAAGAGAACCGTTTGTGCCCGTTTGTACTTCTCCTCAAATCGTTTGTACCTCAAAGGGACCGGAAGTACGAAAGTAACCTTCCGACATATTTTGAAGATCCTGTATTTCCAGTTCCTCTCGGTGACTCATTTGAATTTATTATATGTGCACCTTTCCTTTCTTTATCTCCGGATAACCTAACGGATAATCATAGTACTGTTTGCATAGATCTTCTTTAGTTATTTTGACTCTAGATTGAAATTTTATTACGCATATTTTCTTCACTTATACTTGATGACTCGCTACTTTCGCATCGCTCGATCTCAGCTTTCGGTTTTAATTTTTCCTTAACGAATAATAGCACGTCGTCGCGGGCTGTAAGGATCTTAGTTATTTTGACTCCGGATTGAAATCATGTCATTTATATTTTATTAAGTAATTTCTTTTTCGTACGTGTCATCGATTTGTCGTAACGTTTTCTCCGTAATATGTGTCACAAATTGCAAGGATTTGAGTTACTTTGATCAAATTACCTTACTACGCGATCGCGCGCGATACGAGAGGACCTTGGATTACTTAGCCAGAATAAATTTTTGTTTGTTTTTATACGATAGAACCTCGCAAGATCTCATATAGTACATCTCGCAAAATCTATCACGATATATTGGCGGAATTCGCGTAGGTCAAACGGAAACGCGACGTGAATTTGGCGCTTCAATTTGTCCGTTTCTCTGCTTTGATGAGCCGAACTATTTGTTTGACCCATCGCGAACTCCAGGACTATTAAAAAGAGGGCGAAAGTCTCAGTAACTTGCGGGTTTCCACAAAGTGAAATACCAGCTTCACACACACACACACACACACACACACACGCACACGCGCACACACACACACACACACGCACACACCCCTATAATGCTCTCAGGGCTTTTTTATCTCGCGTTGAAGAGCTCGAACGCCTCAACACTGTCGCTCTGTTTACACACCGATGAATCCACCTTCGAGCGGTCTAATCGCGTTGGAAGCCCGCCTCCGGCGTGTATTTTTCCCTAACTTCGTTACGTCCGCGGTTATTTGCTCGCGCCTGTTTGTGCATTCGTTACATCGGTTGCGTGCGGCGGCGGCGGCGGCGGCGGCGGCTCCCTTCCGACTTTTGACTTCGTTAGTCCGAGTTATGATTCGGAATCGCCGCAGGTGCGGTTACGAATCGCCCGGCATATAACACGCCGGCGTGTGTGTGATCGATGAGAGATAAGCAAACGGACGTTCTCGCGAGCGCGAGCTGCTGCGAGCACGCCAAGTTGTTAATGCCCCGGCACTCCGGAGCTCATTCAAACATCATTTACTTCTCGCATCTCGAGCAGGCTTTATTTCAAATTTGCATACATTACTCCCGTGACGGCGAGATACACGCAGCTACGATTCAGTACTCGGCAATTTCCCCCCCACCCCTTTTTTTCTGTTGGTTCACTTGGCTTTAATTCCCGTGTTATCAATCTTACCGTCGGACTATCGCGCGTTCTTCGCTTTCCTTTTCTTTCCTCGTGAGCGCGTTTCGACCTCTGAGACGCGTTCTTGCCTTTTTCGGATCTTTTGTGCGAACCTCGAAGACCGGCCACGGAGACAGTGAGAGGGTGGCGGGGGAAAGGGCGGAGGAAGATAGAGAGGAGAGAGAGAGAGAAAGAGAGAGAGAGAGAGAGAGAGAGGGAGAGAGTGGACGGAAAGGCCGATGCGGCGAAACGCACGCCCGCTTCGGAAAGCTAATTAATCTCGCAACAGTCGCCCGGTCAGGCAAACGTTAACTAACGCGGCTGAAACGTTATCTTCGATCCGACATTCGGGGTAATTGTCGCTGTTTCGGTCAAAAGTCAAGCCGAAGTGCCTCAAAGCCGGAGCGTGTTTGCGCGTAACCCGAGGCGAGCGAAGGTACCTAACCCTTCCGAGAGTGAGAGGGCCAAGGGAGAGCGGTTGGGAGAGGGAAAGAGCGAGCAAGAGAGAGAGAGAGAGCGAGAGAGAGAGAGAGAGAGAGAAGGAGAGAGAGAGAGAAAGAGGACGGCGGCAGCAACGGCGGCGGTCGAAAACCGCGCGAGTGGCGCGGGCGCGGTTCGAGTTGTATTTACAGTCGAGATGCAGATACCTACCACCCGCGTGCAAACATGCATCGCCCGTATGTATGCGCACTCACTGTGTGAGTGCGCGCGCGCGCATGTGTGTGTATGCGCATACGTGTGTATACACCGTTAGACCGACCACCATCTCTCGCACTCGGCTTCGAATCGCGCTCGCGCTCGCGCTCGCGCGCGCGGTCCATATACCGGCGCGGTGTACTTTTCCTAACGTCATTATCTTCGCCCGCGGGCTTGTACGGGCATTCGTTACGTCGCTTTCGCGCGCGCTCGAGTCTTCCACGCCTCCCTGCCGCGCGCGCTCCGGCTTCCTCCCTATCGCCGCCGTCGTACGCGGCAACCTCGTTGTCGTCGCCATCGTCGCCGTCGTTGTCGTCGTGGATTTTCTCGTCAGTATGCTAACGCATTCCGCCAGTTGGGCGGCTGGATGAAAAAAAGCAGAAAGGAAGAAAAAAGGAGAGGGTGGGGGAGAGAGAGAGAGAGAGAGAGAAGACGAGAGGGTCGACGAGGGAAGAAGTGACGCGACGGCGGGAACGGTGGGAAAAAATGGCCGAATCGAAACAGCCTGCGGCGGCGAAGCCGCCGTCGTCATTGTGCTCCTCGCGGTATACATAATACATGCGCGGCGGGTAATATTAGTGCGGCGAATGCGCGCGCGCGCGCGCGCGACGACTCTTTTGACGAGACGTCGTTACCGGCGCTCGCCCGCTCGCTCGCGCGCGCGAGTTTTCACATTTTGTCGCCCACCTCCGCGGCATCCACTGCCTTTTTAATGGCTCTCGTTCGCTTTTGCGCGCAGGAGTATTAATTTTCTTGTCGCCCTCGCGGGGTAATCTCACCGCGAGATTCGCTTCACTTCTCTCTTCGCTCGCGCTCTCGGTAGCTCTTTCTCTGTTTACTCGTCTCTCCCTCCCCCCCCTGCTGGATTCCTTTTCTCTCTTTGTACTCTTAAATAATTTACACGCGAATACCCGGCCGCGAGGTTTATCGCGCACAATAACTGGTAGCTCGGCCCGTGCTCTTTGATACGCCTGTTGTTCGCGGGAATTACGCTCGACTTTTTCTCCTTTCGACTAGTCGTCCTTCTTTTTCCCCGCGGCGCGGCGACGCGGAAGACTCCGCCGAGCGATCGCGCGGAATTGTTCGCGCACGAAGAGCGGCTCGATCGTCTCGATCGTCGCGACGGTCGCTGGAGTCTTAATTTCGGACTCAATTATAATTGGCTCCAATGTTGAATTGCGCGCAGAGCTCCGTTTTAATCAATTCTATCCTTGTTTGCCCGATGAACGGGCCTACAGCTTAACTGTAGCGACGGTAACGATCGAGACCGCAGGAAACGCCGCCGCATGATCGATCGGCAGCGGCGGCGGTCGATGCGTGCGTGGTCATTAACGAGCGGCAGTATCGCTTCTGCGAAATCTCGAAGGTAGACACGTGTATCGCGCGCGCTGCTCCGCGAAGTGATCAATTAGAGCTGAATGCTTCAAGAGTACCACCGCGCGATGCGATGCGAGATGCGATTTGATTCGACTCGATTCGATTCGATACGATGTGATGCTATGCGATGCGATGCGATGCGATGCGATGCGATGCGATGCGATGCCGCGCGACTGTGGAAAGAAAGGCGTTACCGTCGCTTCATTATTCGCCGATGTGTGCGAGTGCGATCGCTCGAGCAGCCTCGCGAAATGCATTCCGCAACGCCGGAGTCTCGTAACGAGCGATGTCGAACGCATTAAAAGATTCGTCCGGTTTAACCGAGCCGCATTTCGCGCGAAATTTGCACGCATCGCGTCGTCGCCGATTGCATAATGCCCGGTCTTGCATTTTTCATGATGCGGCAGCCGTGTCGTGTGTCATGGGCGGATAGAAGGGCGATTTTTCGGGAAAAAATTTCATTCAGTCGTGTGTGACGGCTTTCTCCCCCGTCCTCCTCTCTCTCTCTCTCTCTCTTTCTCTGTGTGTCTGTCTGTCCATCTATCTTCCTCCCTCTGTCTTGCTAACGTATCAGTTATTTGACGGAAATGCTTTCGAACGCGCGCAAGATGAAAAATCAGCCAACAGGGCCGAGGCAATTTGAGTAACAAGATAAAAAAATTACACCCGCAACTTTTTCTCGTTTAGATTTGCATATGCGCGTATTTCATTTTTAAGTATAAATTCGCGGAGGAAAATACTAAAAAAAAAAAAAAAATCGCGTTGCCCGGGAAATATTTTAACAAGTGTAAAATTGCGTGCGCGAATGAACTTTAATCGTCGGATCATTCCATTGTTTCCACGCGGAAATACCAAAAACAGAAAAAAAAATATCGCGGCGCTGCGCGCGCTCTCGGCTTAGAGCATGAAAAAAAAGGAAGCAGTGCTTTTATCTTCTACGGGGAATGAATGTAAAAACCTCTTCGTACCACCCGCGCGCCCGGATTATTTTTACTGTTTATCGCCCCAACGATTTATCATACGTGATGTCTCGCGCGACGAGCCCGCTCTTTCTCTTCCTCCCTCCTCTCTCTCTCTCTCTCTCTCTCTCTCGCTCTCTCTCTCTCTCTCTCTCTCTCTCTCTCTCTCTCTCTCTCTCTCTCTCTCTCTCTCTCTCTCTCTCTCTCTCTCTCTCTCTCTCTCTCTCTCTCTCTCTCTCTCTGTCTCGACAGATTTGGCGAGATCTCGTGTCGCGCTGCATGCATGCGAACGAGCCCGTAAATTCACGCTCGTCGTGGCCCGCGCACTCGACGCGTATATAAAACTGCGCGGAGGCTCCCCGAATTTCCCGTCGCGCATTATTACGGCCGACGCCTTTCGCAAATCCGCGAGCCATGCGCATAATTTAATAACGGCCGATTTCCCCGCGCTTTTCATCGCGACGGCTGCTGCTGCTGCTGCTGCTGCTGCTGCTGCTGCTGCTGCCAGCGCCGCCGTCGCTGCTGCTCCGTTTCCGTAATATCCGCAGTTTTCGCAAGCCGCGGGGACGGGCTCGACAAACAAGGGCGCATAATTCGCGCATACTTATGGACAATAGAGGGATCCGCGGGTCGCGGAAAGGCTCCGGCTGTATTATTATCCGGGTCTCTGCCTCCCTCTTTGCCCCCTCGCCCTCTCGCTCTTTCTCTCTCTCTCTCTCTCTCTCTCTCTCTCTCTCTCTCTTTCTCTCTCGCGTTCGCTCCGCCCGTGCAGCCCTCCCCCGCGCGCGTAACTATGTCGAGAGATCGAGAGTGAGCCGGGCCTTCGCTCCGGGAGTAATTAAACGGAGCGCGTTGCGCCTTTAAAGACTTTGAAAACTCGCGCAGTAAATTACGCGTGCCGACGCTCTCACGTCGGCCGCGCGCCGCCACCGCCTTTGCCCGTTCGCTGACGAAGAAAAACGAGGCGCAAATATTAAGCCGAACCCCGCGCGGCCGTCCGTTATACAAGGTGTCCCGGGACCACCGTGTGCCACCGTCGTTATCGGGAACCCCGCGGATACCGGAGATATTTCACTTTGCAAACTTCGCGACGAGCCCCGATGTGTGGGATCCCGGTGGCGATCGCGTTGATTGTTTCACGACGAGCGACGGAACGACGGCTGCCCAGGTCCAAAATTGTCGTCGCCGATGAACGTTTCATCGGCGGGATATACGATCGACACGTTAAATCGCGCGGCTCGCTCTCGTTTCCCGCGTTACGTACATGACTCGCGCGCGGCTGGCGGGTATAAATGTCTCGCGGTGTGTTCAAGTAACTGCCATTTTTCTCGGCTCAGCCGGACGAGGAGAGACGAAACGAGTTTGGAACACCCTGTATGAGTACGTCTCTTGCTCTCTCTCTCTCTCTCTCTCTCTCTCTCTCTCTTGCTCTCTCTCTCTCTCGCTCTCTCTCTCTCTCGCTCTCTCTCGCTCTCTCTCTCTCTCTCTCTCTCTCTCTCTCTCTCTCTCTCTCTCCCTCTCTCTCTCCTTTCTCTCCTTTCTCTTTTTCTTCCTATCCTTCTTTCCATGACCGGCATGGCGCACCGTGGACTTTTCTGGTAATGACTCTTTGGCCCTTTCAATGTGCTGCCGTTTTTCCGGAGTTATTACCGGCTGACGTCTCCGTCCCGCGCCTCGCGCAATCCAACGTCCTCCCTCCTCCTCCCGCCCAGCCTTGGGCGGCCATCGGAAAGTAATGCATCAGGGTAACTGTTTCTTCGCGTCGGGATATACGATCGCAAAGGGTTAAATGGAACTCCGGGATTTTCTCAAGTGCTCGACGGAGCAGGAGGAGGAGGACGAGAGAGAGAGAGAGAGAGAGGCTGACGACGAGTCCACCGTTATAAGGCGGATCGCTGCGCCGCGTTTGACTTTCGGTAATACATCGCGACGTCTTTCATTCGACTCGATATTACTCGGAAAAATGCCGGACTCTCTCCCGGCCGCGGCGCGGCGCGGCGCGGCGGGAGACCATCACGTCGTCGTGCTCTCGTGTGAATTACGATAGATATCAAGAAGACCTCGCGATCATCTGGCAGCCCGTCGTGAGTCACGTTCTCTTGGATCGTAGGGTCAGTCTGGTCCGCCTTATAGTCCGGGATAAACTCCCGTTATTAACCGTGAGAGAAAGAGAGAGTGAGAAAGAGGGGCTGGGGTGAGACACCCCGGCGCGACGGGAGAAGCTGCTTTTGCGTGAGTTATATGAAGAAGACAGATCCGCCGTAATAAAAAAAAAAAGAAAGAGAAGGAGATTGATACGTTTCATTGGCGGCGGAGTCGAGCTCGTCGACGCTTCCCGCAGACACGACATACACACACACACACACACATGACGCACGCGAGGAACACTCTGACGTCGCCCGTCACGTTACATTGTAAACTTTCTGATATATCGAGACTTTCGTCGGTGTAATCGTCGCGAACCGTGCGAGCGTTAACCGTGTTACAGCCCGGATGTTGTAAGCCGGCAGAAAGCTGGCCGCGTGTTTCGCGCTTAACACCTTCGCCCTACGTTAAATGTTGTAATGCGCGCGCGCGCGCGCGCTTCTGAGCTACTCGCAACGCGCGGCGACGTATATTTCGGAGCGACGCATTTAATGGCCATTTATCCTGAAACTTTTGGTCACCGCGCGACATTTTGCGCGCTGCAACTGCAGACACGAGTGCGCTCGCGTGCGGCGCGGCGAAATTTCGCACGCGAGCGCACTTCAGCTCGAATACCTTTTGTCGGGATATACACGTCGTCGTCGTCCTCGTCGCGTCAGAGAGAGAGGGGGCCGGGAGGGACGGGGAGAGCCGCGCGACTCGCTCGATACGTGCGTCGCGTGAATAAGCGAACAATCTCCGAGATTAAAGCGGCCCACGGGCCTTAATTAGCACGGCTTTCTTCGGAGGCCACGCGACGACGAATTTCGACTCGTATTCGCGTCGCTTTGTGAAATTTTCGCGGCTCTTTCCACCTTTTCCCGGGGCGTTTACGGCGCTCGCTGCTCTCGCGCGTCGTTCGTTTCATAAAGCGAATCAGTTCTCGCTTTGCAAATTTTACGACGCGTGCTGCGCGAGGGCCTCTCTCTTCCTGCCCGCAGGAGAGAGAGAGAGAGAGAGAGAGAGAGGGGCGCGGGGGAGGGGGGGAGCGAAGAGAGAAGTCGCCGCGGCGTCGTTTTCTTTCCTTTTTCGTTTCCTATTTTTTCCTCCTCTTCTTTCTAAGAGAGCACGCGTGACGTGTCAGCGCGGCGCACGAAGAGCCAGCAGGAGCGAGAAGCCGGAGGGATAGGAGGAGGAGGAAGAGGAGGAGGAACGTTCCGTATCAAAGCGGGAGTTGTGCTGTAGCGCCGAGTAATTATAAGCTGTTTTTTCTCTCCCTCTCTCTCTCTCTCTCTGTTCTTTTTTGCGACGGACGCCGAGTCGCCGGCGGCGCGGGCGGCGCGCGGCGCAGAATGATCAAATAAATTTCAGCCTCGCGGAGACGCGGTTTGGAAGTGAGCGCGCGCGATACGCGCGTACGTTTGATGCGGGGTAACAAGTGCGCCAGGCAGATGGAGTTTGTACACGTTTTAATGCGGTTAACGGCGTAATCACCGCATCGCGGCGTTAATGCAAGCGCGGCGTGTCATTACGCGGCGGATTTTAATCGGCCGAGCGTTTCAACTTCGAAAGTCAATTACGCCGATATCGAGGCCGGCTTTGATCGCGATTCGCCGTAATTACAGGATGCGGCGGACAAAGCGCCGCGCGGGATTCGAATGCCGTTCCGCAGCGTTTTCATTAAAAACGAACGACCGGTTTGAAGATCCCCGGCGTTCGCTAGGATGATGCCCGCTCGCGCTCTCTCGCTCTCGCCCTCGCTCTCGCTTTCCGCCCCGCGTCGGTTTCTCGCTGATCGCCCCCCCCCTCTCCCGCGAAGACGAGGGGGTCGCTCGCAACGTGGCTAACTTGAGAGTGTCTCATCTCTCGGGCGCGCGACATTTTACCGATATACCGCGAAACTGCGCGCAATTCTGCCGGCGGTATCCGTCGCATCATCGCGGCGATCATCGCGTTTGTCGGGGGATTCGTTCGCGCGGACGACAATTTTATCCTCGTGCGTGCGTGTAGCGCCGCCGAGAGCGGCAATTCCGACCTCAAAGGTGTCGCTCAGTTCTCGCTCACAACGCGACGCAACGAGCCTCCGTATTCCCGATGCGCGGAGCGAAAAATCATAGTGTCAGGTTCTTACACCTCTCAACCAGTCACTCGAGGAACGCGACAGCGACCACCGCCCCGCGATTCTTCACGATCGGCCCTCGATATTTCTCCGTCGTGCCGAGAAACGCTGTAATTGCTTCTTCTTGCGTGGGCCTGCGCGACTCTGCGCTCGCGGGGGAGCGAGGTGAGGGAAAAAGGAACTTCTCGCATCTGCTTTGCCGGCGTAATCGGACGACGGCTTTGACGAATCAATCAGTCGGCCGCGGTCGCCTCTCGTCCGCTTCTGCAATTCAAATGAGAATTTTCCATGGACTGCGCTCGTGAGTGAGTGAGTGAGTGAGAGTGTATGGTGCGGCCTTTAAACTCGCGCCGCGCCGCGCTCTGCCAGTTCGATAAAGCTGCGCTGCACCCAGCCGCGCGCTGCGTTATTATGGGATGAGTCCGCATATCCACCGCCGACGCTCTAAAAGCCCCGATCCGCGCTATTACCCCTATCCGCGCTTTTAACCGTATCGCGCGCGCCGCGCGGCGCTTGGACCGCCGATAATCTTGCTGTAGCGCCGGAAGAAATTTTCGGAAATTATACTCCGTGCGTGTGTGTGTGTGTGTGTGTGTGTGTGTGTGTAGGGAAGTGCGTGTGTTGCCTCCCCCGCCCCTCGCCCCGTGCTCTTCGGCCAATGGCGATCCGGGCGGTGACGATTTTTCGCTGATTCACCGATAATGTAACCGCGGGCGCGTCAAAACACGATTTCAGCACCGTCCAGCGCGAAAGCGACCGTCCATTATTAATCCTGAAAATTTAATACTCGCGAAAATGCGCCGCACGCACGCACGCACGTACGCTCATGTGGTCGCGCGGGTATATGTGCGTATTTAAATATCTCCATTTCGAGGCGCGGAAAATCTTTCGTGAGGAAAATGGCCCTCTCTCTCTCTCTCTCTCTCTCTCTCCCTTTCTCTCCCTCCCACCCTCCCTCGCATTCTCGGCCTCTCATCGGCGAGATTATCTCCGCTTCGCCGGCTCACCGGGGCTGTTGGCGTAAATCTTACGGTGGGGGGCTGGTCTCGATACCCGGGATTGTTTCGCGGGGGCGAATCCTTAGAAGTGTAAAACCGGAGAGCCCCCGAGACTTAGCTTCGGGCGCGAGTAATCTTAGACACTTTGCTACTTGGTGTCGCACACAGCTTCGGATTACACGCGGGTCGTGCTGCACCTTTCGCGCTACTCGTTATCTTTCTCCGAGAAGTCGAAGGAGGACGAGGGGGCGTATATCGCGCGGCGCGGCGAGGCGCGACTAATCGCTCGAAATACCTCCCGAGTTTAAGTATTGCGCGGCGGGGGAGAGAGGGAGGGAAGGATCAAACCGCCGACTGTATCATATTCGAGACACGCACGCGGGGAGTAATGATATATATATGTAGGGAGTTTGGCGCGGAGCGCGTGACGGTTTTTACTCACGCTCGCCTGCGAGTGTCTCTCCTTCCTTTCTGCGAATTAGTCGCAATTACCATCTTCGTAAGACGCAAGAATATACGAGAGTGTCGATTGTGCAGATACATGTGCGTCGTCCGTAATTTTTTGCGCGAGTTCCACAACGCTTCCGTTTCGTCCGCCGAGCGGGAGGGGGGCTTTCCCATCGGACTGGTTGGCTGTGTTCCGGAACTTGCGCCGAAGGAAATGACGGGCGAACGATCGACCGATTGACAATCCGTGTTCAGCGGGGGAGATGGGATCTCTCTTGAGAATTATTAGGAAAAATTTCTGCCGTCCAGAGAGAGAGAGTGAGTGAGTGAGTGAGTGAGTGAGTGAGTGAGTGAGTGAGTGAGTGAGTGAGAGAGAGAGAGAGAGAGAGAGGGAGAGAGAGAGAGAGAGAAGGCGATATGGAACGAAGCGTTGCGAAACTCGCACCGAAGCGCCGAAGAGAGCGCAGCAGTTTTCAGTTTTGGCCGGGGCGATTGGAATTTACAGCCAGGGAATCTACCGTCGCGCCGTGAATTACATCGCACGGTAGTATTCGCGCGCGATTAGAAGATTACCGTGGGATTCAATAGCGCGCGCATCGGTCCGCTTGACAAGTAGCCCGCGCGTAGATTGCCAACTCGCGTCAGCAGCCCCGACGAAAACACGGAAAACGCGCGAGAATCGACGAGATTCTCTCCCTCGCCCTCCTCTCTCTCTCTCTCTCTCTCTCTCTCTCCTACGCGCACGACAGCCGGGAAAGCTACGCGTCGCCGTCGCTCGTTTAGTGCATCCCAAATGCGCGACGCGGCCGCTTGCCGAGATGGGCGTTACACCGCCACGTACGGCGAAATTTATGGTGTAAGCTCCTTCGAATCGACGTGCGCTTTGCTGAAATTCTCGAGTGATCAGTGTGTAGGAAGTTCGCCGGATATTCTGAATTCCTAATGCAATTCACGTAGAGACTAGAGCGCCTGTGGGAAATGTACCCGCGACATGTACACGTGTACGTGTGCCTGTCGGCCACACACACGCATGTGCGTTACCGCGCTTGCGTGTGTGTGTGTGTGTGTGTGTGTGTGTGTGCACACGTGTGTGTCAAGTGTATCACGCCGACAAAGATCGCGCGCGGACGATCTCCCGCGCAAGAAGCGCTATAAAGCAGAGGCAATAATCATTCGCGACCGGGCGGAAATTCACGGCCGCGCCGCTCGTCGAAAAAGTCAGGCAGCTCCGAGGCGAGGCGGGGGGGGCCTCGAGTTTCCCCGCTCGTTACGATATTCCACCACGTCGTACGTCTTCGTCGGATAACGTCGCGCGGTTTCCGGCTAAAATAAGTGGGATCATCCTACACGGGAGGGACTCGTTCCCTTCCCCCCTCCTCCTCGCCCCTTGGTCCCGGCCGTTCGACGCTCCAGATAAAACGGAAGCTCTTTGCGCGCTTTCCGCCGCGGCGCTTTTAGTGAGCGCGTCGGTTAAAGAGCAACGTCGTCCCCGAGACGCTCGACGAAATAGGCAGATGCGCGCTCGGGAGATGTTTCCTTTTTTTTTCCTTTTCCTCTCTTTTTTCTTTCTTGCCGCGCTCGGCTGTTTGTTAGTCGCGTCGCACGCACACACACACACACACACACATGGGCGGCAGAATCTCGGCGACAGACGGAATATGAGGAGGATAGGCTCGCGCGCGCGGCTTGTTAATTATACAGCGACCGGGTTCAATTCCGTCGCGGCCGCGACCCCGCGGGCACCCGCGGAGTCGTCGCGAGTACGCAACACACGCACTCTTTCCAATTATGCAGAGTCGTCCGGACCGAGCGAAAGAGAAACATCGCGTCTCCCCGGGGGATAGAGCGGATGAAATTAATTTTTCCCAATTAAACGTTATTTTACTCTCCCATTCGTGGAGAGAGACGGTACAACACTTCGATAATAATTATTTAAGTCGCCCGAGCGCGCCCGAGGGAAAGGGAGAGTCTACGACGGCGACGGCGGGGTTGGGCGCTGGAGTCGCTCTGCAAACATGCAATTATATCGCACAGTTTTTTTTGCTACCCGCGTCTGATTTTTTAGCTGCCCTCCTCCTGCCCCCCCCCCCCCCGACTCGAGTTGCCTGCATCGACGAATCGCGCGCGCGCGTACTGACGCGTACTGATGCGTGCGCGGCGCTTATTCAACTCGCCGGCACGCTAAGGGCTATCACACACAAATGAACGTAAGCAGTAAAGAAACTGACCAATCACAAGCGATTATTCTCGTAAGTTTTAAAATGACGTCCTTAAATTTCGATTGCGACTGGTCGATTTGCTTACTGCTCACGTCTTACTGCTTAAGTTCGTTTGTGTGTGTGATGGCCTTAACGCTGTAAAACGGCCTTAAAATGTACCGCGTAATCGAGTCGCTGATTATTTATTAATTTTGCGAATTCGTTTCTGGAGCTTTAACCCGGAGCTTTATCGCGGTTGCTATTTTCAACGCGCGTCGTTCTCATTTCTGTCTCGAACAGTCGATGAATAATAGATCCGTAACGAGTGGAGCGAGGAAATTAGCCGAGATGTACGTAAATTCGGCAGCAGCTTCATTAGTCGCTTCTGTAAAGTTTGCATCCTTCATGAGTTCTCAGATGATATTTGCTGCCGCGCTTGCCAGACGGAGTAGCGACGCGAGGTAAAAATGCGAGAACGAAGTGTACTCAAGATTCGCCCGAGAGAGACGATACGTCGTCCAAAGTGTGACGTGTAGAAAGATCTGAATGCAGTTTCTGCTGCTAAGCCCGTTGTCGATTCGTTCGATCAGCTCTCGGCAGCTCGCGAATGTCGCGCGCGCGCTCGGACAGGCGCGTGCCGACAGCCGTCTGTATTTCCGAGAGCGAGCGGTGTCGAAAACGCGCGAGACACCTCGCGCTCGGGCCGTCGTCGCGGAGTCACGCGCGCGCGCACGCGGCGCGTGTAAATAACGACGAATTTGTAAGACCACCGATCCATTTGCGCGGCACTCGAGCGTGCCGAAGTCGTCGGTAACCTAATACTCGCTCGGAACTCTGTTACGTCGTCCCGTACGACGCGTTGCGGTGCGGCGCGGCTTTCGGTCTCGGCCAGCAGCTCGCCGACGACGACGACGACGGCGATGACGACGACGACGACGGCGACGACGACGACGACGACGACGACGACGACGACGGGGATAAAAGCAAAAAGGACCGTCGACGTTGCGCGCTCACGTTTCTAAGAGCGAATATAAAGCGAAAGCACTCAGTGCGTTTCCTGTCGGGGCCCTTCGTCGCCGTAGCCGCTGCTCGTTCCATCGAGGCCCCCATAGATCTCTCTCCCCGTTCCTATCATCGCACCCTTTCTCCACGCGCTTACGCACGCACGCACGCACGCACGTCTCTCTTACGGCGTTAGGGGCCGTGCATTCGTGGAGGCGCCGTTTGAAAAGTCCTTAAAATTTAATGTAAAGCCCTAACTCTCGGTGTTGTACCGACTGGCGGATTAAGGGCAAAAAGGATTGGAAAGGGAGGGAAAGAGAGAGAGAGAGGGAGGGAGGGGGAGAGGGAGGACGAGAGGAACGAGAAGAGAGAGAGAGAGCCACTGTAGAGAAATACCTCGGGTATTATGCCGCACGGTGGGGTTTGCATTAAACGAGCAGCGGTGAATATACCGGTCCGGGGGTAAAAAAAAAAAGAGAGGAAAAACATAAAGCCCGCGGAAGCTGTAAAGCTGGAGATGGGACGCCGCTATTGCTATCGCTACTGTTTTAGGGGGTGAGAAGGGGGCCGGCAGGGGGCGAGAATGCAGGAGGATGGGCGAGACCGAAGGCGAGAGGGAAGGACGAAGATGAGGGCGCTATGAATGGGCGATGAGTAGGAAGTCCGAGAGGAACGACGGAGCGAGGGTGCGGAGCGAGGGGTGGCAGGAGGCGAAATGAAAATTAAGGGGCTCGCGCACGGGGATACGTCGGTGAAGAGAAATCCGACGGATTACGAGGGAATCGGTTTTTTGGGTATTAACCTGGGTGCGCGTGCCAGCGACGACACGCATGCACGCACACACACACACACACACACACACACATACACACCATACATACACGCGCGTTCGCTCGGGATGAGTTATTTTTTTCGAACGGAGGATACAGGATGTTTTACATGAAAGAACTAGTTGACATGTTTAATAAAAAAAAGGGAATAAAAAAATACCGGAGACGGGAGAGGAATATTGTAGAAAAATCTCCCGCCTAGATCAAACTATTTTGATCGCCGTCGATATTTTCGAAATGAAAAAAAAGCTATGTTATTATTTGCAAATAGGTGGTGAAAATTGAACGGAAAAAAGGAGATATCCGGGTACAACGCGTTTCTTCTTTTTCCTCTCTTTTTTTGTTTTGGATTTACGAATTCACCCTTTTTTATATGTGCGCGCACAAGTGTTTCTCTCTCTCTCTCTCTCTCTCTCTCTCTCTCTCTCTCTCTCTCTCTCTCTCTCTCTCTCTCTCTCTCTCTCTCTCTCGGAATATTGACGATACCTGGTCGTTTCCCGCTGAATTCATCCTGCCGAATTTCTTCCGCGATAAAAGGGCTACCCTTTTTCCTCATTCGTCAGCTCCTTCGATTCTCGTGCTCGCCGGTTATCCTTTCATCTCCGGGCTGTAAAATAACATCGTTTGTTCTGCCCCCAAGATATTGATAGAACGACTCTCGAAAGCAAAACATGTTTCCCCTGCTTGATAGCTTTCTTCCTGCTGTAACGTTTTTTTTTCGTTCTTTCATGCACGCGCCGGATCGCACACGCGTTTCACGTTACTTGCTCTCGCACCTACGAATAATATTTTCGCGACGATACTCGCCCCCCCCCCCTCCCCGCCCACTCCTCACTCACCCTCCGTTTCATAGTGATATTTTCTCTCGAGTGGCGTGCGGGAGCGTTTACGAATCGCGTAGGTAAATACTACGGTTCGGTGCGGCCGTTTGCTCCGCCAGTCTCAACCACCAGACTGCAGCCGGTAATTATCCCGTCAATAAGGCGCTACCTGTTGCTAAATTTTGCAAAAGTGTCTCGCTAGAAACGATTACGAGGTCGGCGGAGAGACGGTAAGAGGCGAATTACCGGATAAATCCCGCACGTCGCGCAGGACCAGCGACACCGGGGCGAAACGTAACTTTTACTCCCCCGCCTGATCCTGGGGGAGACTAATCCGATCCTTAGAATCCTGCTTGAGAGAGAGAGAGAGAGAGAGAGAGAGAGAGAGAGAGAGAGAGAGAGAGAGAGAGAGAGAGAGAGTCTCTCTCCGAATCGCTCGAGGGAAGAAAAACGAGCGTAATCAGGGAATCGGGCGTTAAGGAGGAAAGCGAGAAAGTGAGGAGGAGGATGGAGGGATGAGAAAGAAGACGGAGAAGCGCGCGATTTTCATTTGGGTCAAATTCGCGCTTTACAGCGTTCACGCAAGCGGACGAGGGGAGAGAAGGTGAGAAAGAGACAGAGAAATAGACAGACAGAGAGAGAGGGGGAGAGAGAGAGAGAGAGAGAGAGAGAGAGAGAGAGAGAGAGAGAGAGAGAGAGAGAGAGAGAGAGAGAGAGAGAGAGAGAGAGAGAGAAGGAGGGCGGAAGGGTGGAGTATGTAAAAAGGGCGGATCCTGTCCGTCTCCGCGCGGATTCTGATATCGAGCCTCGTCCCATGGTACCGCGCTTGTATAAGCCGATTACGTCCGGCTTTCGCATTCCGGCGCGCGACGCAATTCCGTTCTCCTCTGTTTCGTATTAACGCGTAAAACGGCGTTTACAGGGCGAAAGGGACCGAGGGGAGAGAGATCGAGGGAGCGAGCGAGAGCGAGCAAGAGCGAGAGAGAGAGAGAGAGAGAGAGGGAGAGAGAGAAGGGAGGGGAGAGCGACGAAGGGAAAAAGGAAGGACAGGGGTGGAGAGGCAAAGAGGAACCGACGGTCCCGCGAAGGCTACTTATTAAATGAGCGCACTCGACTCGACTGCGCGACTCGGCGACGAAATCCCGCCGTCGTGATTCACATTTCCGCGCTCGTGTTACACCTCTATGCGCGGCGTGTCGTCTGCCTATCCGCGTCTAGATCTTTTGTTCCCGGAAGCGCACCAGATACGATGCCTCCCGTAGAGCCTCCTCGCCCCTCACCCTCTTCCCCGTGGCCTTTGTTTCGGAAATGCGTGCGCTCGTCCGCGGCAATTTGAATGTTTTATCTGCCAACCCGGACGAAGAAGTCAAACACACGTACGCATACACACACACCCGCACCGTGTGTAACTCCGCGAGACGACATATCCGCGCTTATCCGCCGAGAATTTCACCCTCTTCCCCTCCCCCCTCTCGTCCCTCGTAATACGTGACCGGCGCTAGTCGCAGTTAGTCGTCCGGTGTCCGTCGATCGCGCGCGACGATATGAATATCGCCGTGCTTAATACGACGATTTCAGCCTCGGATGAATAACATCCGGCGCGGAAGGCTCGCGCGCGCCGATAAGCGTAAATCCTCGCGAAACTTTTCGCGCGATATCAAATCGCTGGGATTAATCTTCCCTCCGTCACTCGCGCTCGCTCGTTCAACATCGGTTACACCGAAGAAGCCGAATTTCCAGCCGGCAGCAGTGGCCCTTGAAAATACGTTCGGTCTATATCGCGAAAGATTTCCCTCTCTCTCTCCCTCTCCCTCTCTCTCCCCTCAGATCCTAAATCGAGTGGAAATACATGCGCATCGTCTCATCGTCGTCGTCGTCGTCGTCGTCGTCGTCTTCAGCGCCGACAGCGGCGGCGGCGGCGGCGGCGGCGCGCGTCTCGACTCTTTCAACTCGGTTTAATTTAGTAAGTAAATCGGATCGAACGCAGACGTCGCGATAGCGCAGTTCCCCTTTTTACGCGGTGCTTTTGCTCGTTACATTTAGAAGACGCGACTGACGAGATCCGGATCCTTTGGCCGCGCGGAACGAATACGTCCCGAGATAAGACTTCGATCAATCAACGGGAATCTCTTTCCTGAGGCGGACTCTCCCTCCCTCTCCTTCCTTCCCCGCGCGCGCGCGCGCGCGATCAATCGCACCCGTATTAATCCCGATGTACGATTCGATATCTGCTGCCCGGTTCTCCAGGAATAACGGAATAGTCAGCGACGCGCCCGCAACAATATCGGTCGCGATAAAACCGTCCCTCTTCTCTGCCTCTTCTCTCTCTCTCTCTCTCTCTCTCTCTCTCTCTCTCTCTCTCTCTCTATCTCTATCTCTCTCTCTCTCTTTTCTCGCTCTTCCCACTGGATGCATTTCCAAAGGGCTTCTTTTTTTTCTATATATATATATACACACACACACACACACACACACACACATATATATACACACACACACACACACATATATATATATGTGTATATATATACACATGCATATCCACGATGCTCGGCGGCGAGAACGCGCATCGGACTATCGAGAAGCGCGATGTCAGATCGAGTGGCGCTCGTAAAATTGCGGAGTTTATCGATCGGTCGGTTGCGAGAAAAATATGCATCCCCGCGCTGTGCTGCGGGCGAACTGCAGTCGACGCTCCCGCGTTCCGCTTTGTGTGTGCGTGCGTGCGTGCGTGTGCACGCGCGCTTACATCGAGTGTGTCCTTCCATTATTAATACGCAGTCGTACGGACGATTAAACGCGGGCTCGGCCCTCGGTCCGAGGCCGATAATTATTTGCGGCATAGTTCGCGCGCTGGCCCGCTTTCGCAAACCGCAGCCGACCGCGATTTGTCGATCGCAGTCGACAAAATCATTTCGCCGAGTCATCATCGCCGCGTTCCCTTTACTTTCCGTTCGCCGCTTGTCCGCGCGCGCTCGCGATTTCGACGCGGCTCGTTCGCTCACGAGTTTTCCGCCAGCGCGGCGGGTGGTTGCGCGCGCGCGCGCGCGCGCGGATCGCCCCGGCCATTGTGTCGCCGTTTATTTGACCGGTTAATCGCGACAGCTGTACACACACAAACGGGGCGCGGCGGAGCGTCGAAAAACGGCGAACGGTGTTACACTTTATTGGATTTCTGTAATGACGGCAGCCGCTTGCCCGTGTAATTCGTCCAGCGACCCAGTTACGCGCGAGTGCGCTCTCTCTCTCTCTCTCTCTCTCTCTTTCTGTGTTCGCCGCCGCGTTACATAAGCGAAGGTGACGGCCTGTCGCGCAAAAACCACGTGAGTGAAACATCACTTGAGGCGACGTGCCGTTGCTCCTAATCGAAAGTGTCGCTCTCTCGCGAGTGCGATCGTTTATGAAGTGGGAAATTGTTTTCCTCCTTCCCCCCCCCCTCCCCGACACGCGGTTATTAATTGACTCGCCGGCGAAAACCGGGCGATTGGGAATAATTTGTCTTTGCCGGCGCGCGCGACTCGGGAACATGTATTTATTTCTCGCGGATGCGCCACTTTTAGACGGTTCGGTCGTAAAAAAAAAAAACCTCCCGACAACGAACGGGATACAACAAGAGCTATTTATCAGAGCGCGGCAAGAGCGGATAATTTAATTCAGGTAAACGCGTCGAATTTTTCATGGGCGACGCCGGCGTCGACGAGAATAGCTCTTTGTCAGCTATTCCCGAAGTCACTTGGATCCACACAGGAGAGGAAGTGGGCGAGAGGGGGGTGGGGGCAATTAATAACTTTTGTTTTCTATTTAAACGCGCAAGTTTCGCCGGATGTGTATGCATCTTAACCGTCTTAACCATCTAAATTCAGGATTCAAGACGGTATTTTTGCCTCCTCTTAGAGTAAGTTATGCCCAAAGATCAAAAGTTCGCGCTTGGAACGTCCGATTTTGCGATAGGCTTTACCTAAAGAAAGAAAATGAAGAAAAGAAAATGAAAACGTCCTCGATGTTTCGGTGGAAAGGTGGACGTGAAGATCGTCAGGCGGGGTGGAGAGGGGGGGGGGGCGATAAAATTCGCTGTTGCAAATAACAGTAGCAGATCGATAACTATTCTCGAAGAGGTCTTCTCGCCGCCGCGTTTCATCTCGCAGCACCGACACGCTCCTCTCGTCGAATTGGCGTGCACTCAGCAGAGAGAGAGAGAGAGAGAAAGAGAGAGAGAGCGCACTGCGATATCGCACTATCGTGTAGCATACGGGCGCCTTGGCATGTATTAATGCCCCGACTGCGCGGAGTAAAACGAATGATTTGTTGGGGTGGCTTAAGCTTCGTTACCGTGGCTGCTTCAGGGTGGCAAATGGTGGTGCGGTACGGAAGCAGCGGGGCGGGAATCTCGTGAGAGGGGCAAGCGCAAGGGGACGCCGCAGGATTGACCGAGGGAAAGGGAGGAAGGAGGACGGGGTGTGAGTGAGTGAGTGAGTGAGTGAGTGAGTGAGAGAACACGCGTGCACAGAACCGCACTCCTGTGAGAGGCTGTGCTTTGAAGGGACGAGGACGCCGCGCGATATCTGGCTATGGGGGTGGGCGAGAGGGAAGGGGGAAAGGTGAAGGAGGGTGAGAGACGCGGTCTGGAGAGGGGGGAGGGAGACGGTTGCAGTCCCGTCTCATCTACTTGATTGCATCGCCCGGATTACAGCCGGGCTTTAACGCATCCCCCTCGGGACGCTCGTAGCGTGAAAACAAAAAGAGAAGCTGGCGGGAAAGGTGGGTGGAAGGCAGGGAAAAAGGAGGAGAGGAAAGGCTGGACCGCTTTCTTCCCACCCGGCTCGACGCCGCCGCCGCGGCGGCGGCGGGTGCTCGAGTGAAATTCCCTGAGAATAATTTTCACTTCCACCTCCGGTGTCTTCTTCTTCTTCTTCTTCTTCTTCTTCTTCTTCTTCTTCTTCGTCGTCGTTGTCTACCTCCTTCTCCTTCTCGCGCACCCCCTCCGTTTCTTGTCTATGTACGTTGTTTTTCCCACTCTGTCGTCGAGTCCCCTCCTCCGTCGCGGTCCTTAACGCCCGACGTCGTCGTCTTCTTTTGAATACCCGAGCTAAACCTCTTCCCTCGACGGTAAGTAGAACCAGCCGCATGCGAATCTTCGCGCGAGAGCGATGCTAATATGCCGCGCCCAGATGGCAGAGAGAAAGCGAGAAAAGTGGAAGGTGGCCGGGTAGAGAGAGAGAGAGAGAGAGAGAGAGAGAGAGAGAGAGAGAGAGAGAGAGAGAGAGAGAGAGAGAGAGAGAGAGAGAGGAGCGAGTGCGAAGTCGCTGCTCGTCGTCTATAGAGTCTATACGAATTCCAGGCGAATTGATTTTGCGCGTAATGAGCTTTCACGCTTTTAGCCGACGCGGCGACGGCTGCTTCAAAGCGAGAGTCGTTCGCGCACGGACTATAAAGCCGGGACGATTCGATTAACTCTTCGGGAGACGCGGCCGCCAAAAATTTCCAGATTCAATGGAACTTAAGCAGATAGCTCCCTTGAGCTTCTGCTTTGTCCTTGCTCTCCTTACAACTCGCCCGTCTAATTTCACTGCCCGTAGAACTCGTGATGCAGATTTACAATCCGTACGGATACATTAGCGATCTTTCACGCCGACGTCCGCGTCGATAAGCTCCCGATACGGCCGGCGCGATGCCGTCTTCGATCTCAGCGCCCTGGGCACAAGTTTTTTGCGGCCCTTTCTTCACTGGAGATTTCGCGCGAGGTAGACCGCGCAGCATTTCACTCTCACTTGCATCCTACGTTCTCCCGGACGAAACCCTCAGAAAATACTTTGGCTCGTAGAAGACAATGACATAATTAAAAAGTAATCGATAAACAACTTGAAACTCGATGCACTCCACTTGAGAGTAGGCCGTCTCGCCGTTATCTCGTTTTTAACCCTTGACCTGCGTCTCCTCGTTAACCCCGCTTTTTAGCTACGTCGATGAGCGGCGATTAATGGGAGGAGGGGAGGAGGAGAGCAATCCTCGGCGCGACTCGGAGCTCTCGCACGCGCTTTTGTCGGCCGGATATCCTTCGCTGGCGCTTTGATCGAAAAGCACTCGGATTCCTGCCCGTCTTTATCTCACCGTGCCGGCCGACCGGCGTCATCGCGTCGTGTTCGGCGCCGTATTGCGTTTCAACAACGCGCCGCGTCGACCTCGCGAGGTCTCGACGTCGCTCACGCTTGATCCTCCATGTCGGGGAGTCCCGACGACGCTCGCTTCTCCCCCTTTTTTTCTCTTTCGCTGTCGCTCGCTTTGCGCCGTGCGGTGATCGGATAGGATGATGCCGAATGGAGAGTGCGCCTCTCTCTCTCTCTTCTCTCTCTCTCTCTCTTCTCTCCCTCTCTCTCTCTTCTCTCTCTGTCTTCCTCTTTTCTCTCTCTCTCTCTTTTCTCTCTCTCTCTCTCTCTCTCTTTCTCTCTTTCCTCTCCTGCTCCCGCAATGTCGCTCGTGTGTGGGCAATAGCGCTCGTGTTGGCGCGCGCTATCCTCTCGCATCTCGTCCTTTGAGCATCGCGCGAGGATCGATTCCTCCGCCTCTCCCCCTCTCTCGCCTCCTCGGCTTTATGGACCGCGCGTATCGCCGAAAGCTCGTAATAGCTGACGCGAATGCTCACGCCGATTTAATTAATTCCTGTGGTTATGTTTAGAAATTCGCTTTATGGTGCATTAACGGCCTCACACAGGCGCTCGAGGCCGGCGCTCTCTCTCTCTCTCTCTCTCTCCCCTCTCTCTCTCTCTCTCTCTCTCTCTCTCTCTTCTCGTATCCGCTAAGACGTAACGCGTGATTAACGCGAACGCGAACGAGTGAGCGAGCGAACGAAAGATCGGATATTAGCCCGATGAAACTTTGAAAGCCCGCCTACATCTTTCTCGATATTGCCAGACCGTGCGATATTTTCGCCGGAGGATCTCCGTGACCTCGTCCAGGCCGCGTTAAGAGTCCCTGATGCCCCGCGCGGCCGTTGCCGTAGATATAAACGTTTGAAACGGCGGGAATATCGCTAATCCTATTGTAGAGAATTTATGACGGTCTAATCGTCTAATGAATACTAAACGTCCTCTTTCTCTGCTCTCTCTCTTTCTC
>NW_020230427.1:1246835-1307432 GCF_003227715.2 Harpegnathos saltator | reverse complement strand
TACGATCGTTTATGAAGTGGGAAATTGGTTTCCTCCTTCCCCCCCCTCCCCGACACGCGGTTATTAATTGACTCGCCGGCGAAAAACGGGCGATTGGGATAATTTGTCTTTGCCGGCGCGCGCGACTCGGGAACATGTATTTATTTCTCGCGGATGCGCCACTTTTAGACGGTTCGGTCGTAAAAAAAAAAAACCTCCCGACAACGAACGGGATACAACAAGAGCTATTATCAGAGCGCGGCAAGAGCGGATAATTTAATTCAGGTAAACGCGTCGAATTTTTCATGGGCGACGCCGGCCGTCGACGAGAATAGCTCTTTGTCAGCTATTCCCGAAGTCACTTGGATCCACACAGGAGAGAAGTGGGCGAGAGGGGGTGGGGCAATTAATAACTTTTGTTTTCTATTTAAACGCGCAAGTTTCGCCGGATGTGTATGCATCTTAACCGTCTTAACCATCTAAATTCAGGATTCAAGACGGTATTTTTGCCTCCTCTTAGAGTAAGTTATGCCCAAAGATCAAAAGTTCGCGCTTGGAACGTCCGATTTTGCGATAGGCTTTACCTAAAGAAAGAAAATGAAGAAAAGAAAAATGAAACGTCCTCGATGTTTCGTGGAAAGGTGGACGTGAAGATCGTCAGCGGGGTGAGAGGGGGGGGGGGCGATAAAATTCGCTGTTGCAAATAACAGTAGCAGATCGATAACTATTCTCGAAGAGGTCTTCTCGCCGCCGCGTGTTCATCTCCAGCACCGACACGCTCCTCTCGTCGAATTGGCGTGCACTCAGCAGAGAGAGAGAGAGAAGAGAAGAGAGAGAGAGCGCACTGCGATATCGCACTATCGTGTAGCATACGGGCGCCTTGGCATGTATTAATGCCCCGACTGCGCGAGTAAAACGAATGATTTGTTGGGTGGCTTAAGCTTCGTTACCGTGGCTGCTTCAGGGTGGCAAATGGTGGTGCGGTACGGAAGCAGCGGGGCGGGAATCTCGTGAGAGGGGCAAGCGCAAGGGGACGCCGCAAGATTGACCGAGGGAAAGGGAGGAAGGAGGACGGGGTGTAGTAGTGAGTGAGTGAGTGAGTGAGTGAGTGAGAGAACACGCGTGCACAGAACCGCACTCCTGTGAGAGGCTGTGCTTTGAAGGGACGAGGACCCGCGCGATATCTGGCTATGGGGTGGGCGAGAGGGAAGGGGGAAAGGTGAAGGAGGGTGAGAGACGCGGTCTGGAGAGGGGGGAGGGGAACGGTTGCAGTCCCGTCTCATCTACTTGATTGCATCGCCCGGATTACAGCCGGGCTTTAACGCATCCCCCTCGGGACGCTCGTAGCGTGAAAACAAAAAGAGAAGCTGGCGGGAAAGGTGGGTGGAAGGCAGGGAAAAGGAGGAGAGGAAAGGCTGGACCGCTTTCTTCCCACCCGGCTCGACGCCGCCGCCGCGGCGGCGGCGGGTGCTCGAGTGAAATTCCCTGAGAATAATTTCACTTCCACCTCCGGTGTCTTCTTCTTCTTCTTCTTCTTCTTCTTCTTCTCTTCTTCTTTTCGTCGTCGTTGTCTACCTCCTTCTCCTTCTCGCGCACCCCCTCCGTTTCTTGTCTATGTACGTTGTTTTTCCCACTCTGTCGTCGAGTCCCCTCCTCCGTCGCGGTCCTTAACGCCCGACGTCGTCGTCTTCTTTTGATACCCGAGCTAAACCTCTTCCCTCGACGGTAAGTAGAACCAGCCGCATGCGAATCTTCGCGCGAGAGCGATGCTAATATGCCGCGCCCAGATGCAGAGAGAAAGCGAGAAAAGTGGAAGGTGGCCGGGTTAGAGAGAGAGAGAGAGAGAGAGAGAGAGAGAGAGAGAGAGAGATGAGAGAGAGAGAGAGAGAGAGAGAGAGAGGAGCGAGTGCGAAGTCGCTGCTCGTCGTCTATAGAGTCTATACGAATTCCAGGCGAATTGATTTTGCGCGTAATGAGCTTTCACGCTTTTAGCCGACGCGGCGACGGCTGCTTCAAAGCGAGAGTCGTTCGCGCACGGACTATAAAGCCGGGACGATTCGATTAACTCTTCGGGAGACGCGGCCGCCAAAAATTTCCAGATTCAATGGAACTTAAGCAGATAGCTCCCTTGAGCTTCTGCTTTGTCCTTGCTCTCCTTACAACTCGCCCGTCTAATTTCACTGCCCGTAGAACTCGTGATGCAGATTTACAATCCGTACGGATACATTAGCGATCTTTCACGCCGACGTCCGCGTCGATAAGCTCCCGATACGGCCGGCGCGATGCCGTCTTCGATCTCAGCGCCCTGGGCACAAGTTTTTTGCGGCCCTTTCTTCACTGGAGATTTCGCGCGAGGTAGACCGCGCAGCATTTCACTCTCACTTGCATCCTACGTTCTCCCGGACGAAACCCTCAGAAAATACTTTGGCTCGTAGAAGACAATGACATAATTAAAAAGTAATCGATAAACAACTTGAAACTCGATGCACTCCACTTGAGAGTAGGCCGTCTCGCCGTTATCTCGTTTTTAACCCTTGACCTGCGTCTCCTCGTTAACCCCGTCTTTAAGCTACGTCGATGAGCGGCGATTAATGGGAGGAGGGGAGGAGGAGAGCAATCCTCGGCGCGACTCGGAGCTCTCGCACGCGCTTTTGTCGGCCGGATATCCTTCGCTGGCGCTTTGATCGAAAAGCACTCGGATTCCTGCCCGTCTTTATCTCACGTCGGCCGGCCGACCGGCGTCATCGCGTCGTGTTCGGCGCCGTATTGCGTTTCAACAACGCGCCGCGTCGACCTCGCGAGGTCTCGACGTCGCTCACGCTTGATCCTCCATGTCGGGGAGTCCCGACGACGCTCGCTCTCTCCCCCTTTTTTTCTCTTTCGCTGTCGCTCGCTTTGCGCCGTGCGGTGATCGGATAGGATGATGCCGAATGGAGAGTGCGCCTCTCTCTCTCTCTCTCTCTCTCTCTCTCTCTCTCTCTCTCTCTCTCTCTCTCTCTCTCTCTGTCTTCCTCTTTCTCTCTCTCTCTCTTTCTCTCTCTCTCTCTCTCTCTCTCTTTCTCTCTTTCCTCTCCTGCTCCCGCAATGTCGCTCGTGTGTGGGCAATAGCGCTCGTGTTGGCGCGCGCTATCCTCTCGCATCTCGTCCTTTGAGCATCGCGCGAGGATCGATTCCTCCGCCTGCTCCCCCTCTCTCGCCTCCTCGGCTTTATGGACCGCGCGTATCGCCGAAAGCTCGTAATAGCTGACGCGAATGCTCACGCCGATTTAATTAATTCCTGTGGTTATGTTTAGAAATTCGCTTTATGGTGCATTAACGGCCTCACACAGGCGCTCGAGGCCGGCGCTCTCTCTCTCTCTCTCTCTCTCCCCTCTCTCTCTCTCTCTCTCTCTCTCTCTCTCTCTCTCGTATCCGCTTTTAAGACGTAACGCGTGATTAACGCGAACGCGAACGAGTGAGCGAGCGAACGAAAGATCGGATATTAGCCCGATGAAACTTTGAAAGCCCGCCTACATCTTTCTCGATATTGCCAGACCGTGCGATATTTTCGCCGGAGGATCTCCGTGACCTCGTCCAGGCCGCGTTAAGAGTCCCTGATGCCCCGCGCCGGCCGTTGCCGTAGATATAAACGTTTGAAACGGCGGGAATATCGCTAATCCTATTGTAGAGAATTTATGACGGTCTAATCGTCTAATGAATACTAAACGTCCTCTTTCTCTGTCTCTCTCTCTCTCTCTCTCTCTCTCTTTCTCTCCCTCCCACCATCTCGTTCGCTCTTTCGCGGCGAAGATTCGGCCGCGCTAATAATCTCATTAATTCGCCCGAGTTTCGCGTATCTCGCGTACTCCCCGATGTATTGCGTGCGGAAGCGAGCGAGCGAGCAAGAAAGCAAGCAAGCAAGCAAGCAAACCGGCACAGCGCGCGGCACGCTCATAAATCCATCGCGAACTTTCATTCCTCCAGCCGTAACAGCGGCTTTTGGATTTAAAAGAATGCTCGAATTTATCGAACGAGATCGCGTGTTTGCTTTGCGTCACGGAATGTCCGTTCCGCATTTTTCGCGCACGTTTGCAATAATATACGGAAAGCCACGCGTCACGGCCAAGAGAGAGAGAGAGAGAGAGAGAGAGAGAGAGAGAGAGAGAGAGAGAGAAAGCATCGCGCCACGATTGTATCTCGCGGCGGAGGACCCTTCGAGAGTATTATAATTTCCGTGTTGCGCGACGCGTTTCCGCCGATATGTCGCACGCTCGCTTGCCGAAGCATCTCGCGTATATCAAAGACAGGAATATCCGACGGATCCCAACGGAAGAGTCGCGCGAAGGGAAGATAAACGCGCGTGTGTACGAGCTCGAGAGGAGGAGGACGAGCCGCGAGGAAAAAACCAAGTCCCCCCGCCGCGCCGTCGTCACGTCGCGTCGTTTCGTCTCGCGCGAAAACTCGGGGATGACTATCGTTTGCAAGGCCGGGCGCCAAAGGTCGTTCGGCTGACTACAGCCGACGTTAATCGACGTCGGGGTGAAGGGAGGAACCCTTGGACCCCGCGTATCCGAATTTACGGAAACGCACCGCCGCCGCATTAACCCTCGCCCTTTCTGCGCTCCTTCGTCTTTCGCTCTTTCTCGCTCGCTCGCTCGCTCGCTCTTTCTCGCTCGCTCGTCCCGGGCGAGGAGGCTCCTTATCAGCGTTGCAGCCTCTCATCCTCCGCCGCGCCGGGATCCCTGTTTCGCCTGCGGCGGATGATTGGATCATTTTGCATAGCGCGACGTGGTCGATGCTTGTCCAACAACGCCGTACACGCCGGCAATAACGCGCGCCGTCTCGTTTACCGCCCTTTGAGTGGCCGTGAAAGGGCGAGGGTCGATCGTCACGAGGCCAGTCGCAAGCGTGTTCTGCCTTGGGACGGACGCTTCCACCAGCTGTCGCGAAGGGTCGGTTTCTCGCCCTCTCTCGCTCTCTTGCTCGCTCTCTTGCTCACCGACCGACCACGATTTACTCTCGCGCGGCTGAGACCGGCCACTCGACTGGCCTCGTTAAAAATTAAGTGACGTGTCTCGCGTGAGAGATCCTATCGAGCGACTTTATATCGCTCCCTACCTGCGGGACCGTAACTCACCGCGCCGCCGATTTATTAAGTACGCGACTTGCTTCTGAAAGATAGCCCGCAGCATCGCGCGCGCTCGATTCCTCGATGTTATCATTGTTCGACGATGTCGCGCACACACAGATGTCTTAAATTATAATTCACACGCTTGTGCGTCGCAACGAGAGAGCGGCGGGTCGAGTGTCTTTTCCGCGATGCGCGCTCGTTTCATTCTTTCCCCCGCCGATCCGCACCCTTCCCCCCTTCCCCCTCCCCGAGTGACAATTAAGCCGGCGCTCTTTTGATCGCAAATTTATCTCTGGCTCGAGAGGGAGGCCTCCGGGGGTCTTTTTTCCAATATACCGCTAAATTAATCGCGCAAACGACTCAGTCGTGGACTTCGAATGCGATTCCTTCCACGTCGGTGCATTTTATTCACGCACTTTCGCGCAGATGAGCGGCGAATCGTGAACGGGGACCGAGGCGGGGACGAGGCGGGCGTGGACGAGGCCCAACTAGGGCGCATCCCTCGGGGAAGGGGTGGCTGCGGATACACTAGGAAAAAAAATTTAGTATCTCTAACAAAACTGTTTGGTTGAGGCATTTTTTAATAGCAACCAAATATCTTGTTTTATATAACAAAATATTTAGTTGTCTCAACTAGATATATATTTCTGCTTTGTTCTCTGGACCAAACGATACTTAGACTTTCATATATAAAAATTCAGCATTTTAGTTATTTTATCCATAAAAGTTACATAATAACGAAATATTATTTTACATAAACTAAAATAATGCCCAATGGATACTATTTTGCCTTTCTGTGCACTAAAACTTAGATTTTACATATTAAGAAAAAATTATAGTATTTTTAACAAAATTCATTTAGTTAAAGCTTTTTGGTTGCTATAACAAAAGTATTACGTTACACGAACAAACCGTAATCAAACAAGATATTCGTTTACAGGAACTAAACAGTTTTTTGTTGGGCATATTTTAACCAAATTATTTTGTTGTCACAACAAAATTTTAGCTCACGCAACAATACATTTTTCCTAGTGTACGCACGCACAGCGTAAATACGGTATATATACGTGCATCGCCAATCGGTGCGCTTTTTTGCAACAGCCGTATCTCGGCGAAAAATCGACGCGTGATCGTGACGGAGCCGTCATTCTCGTCGCGCTCGCGCTCGTCTCGCGTGTGCGATTGTGACATGTCGCCGCGCGGGTGGGGGGGAGGGGAGCGTTTAAATAAGGAAACAAAGTGTCGGGAATGTGTATCGCGCGAAGCACGGAGCCCCGTGTGATATTTTATTCGGGAAATTCCGCGCGCTCGGGCGCTCCCACGTATTCCACCCAGCGCTTTTTCCACCCGCGAGTCTCTCGCGAATTTCCTGTTAAATTCTCAAGATTGTCTCACACGGGCTAAGATGTTGCGTGATGTCCGCCGTAGGACGAGTTCCTCGTCCGGATCGACGTATCCTCGGCGATCGATGTGTAATCGCGCGCGGGTGTTGCGCATCGTTATCTGATTCCGATAAGAGGCAAGTCGGTGGGCACGTTGCGTGAAGCGAAATATCGCCAGGGCGGCGTGCGCTTTCCGGCCGATTGCTATCTCGGCTCCTGGATCCTCGATATCGCCCATTGTTCCTCAAATAAATCCCGCGCAGCCGCGGATTTCAGACGCCGGCTCGGCGCGGCGGCGCGGGCGGCGATCTCTTCGGCGCGGAACTTGGCGTGTCATGTGTGGCGGCGATAATGCACGATCCCGCTTAGCGCCCCCGGAGTGTCGATAGGAATCGCGCCAAGGATCGATTGTGTCACGGCTTCTCAGCCACAGCTGCGTCCGCGTGCAGGCGCCCGCTGTAACAGCTGGTGCGAAAGCTCTCGTGCAAGCACGCGTCCGTTCGCTTGCGCACGCGGCTACTCGCGACAGATGGGAGCGAGATCCGAGTCTTCGCCACCGTCGTCGTCGTCGTCGTCATCATCATCATCATGCTCCTTCTTCTTAGTGGCGGTGGCGGCGGCGGCGATCGCTTCGCGCGATCCACTCGACAGGCGCGACGCATGTTACGCGCACGTTGTTACAATGTAATTCGAGGCGCATTCTGCGCCCCGGCCATTTCGCCGGCTACATGCCGGCTGCGACAGCGGCCGGTGCACAGCAGCGCGCGGCTACCCATATGCCGGGTTACGATGATTCTTCGAAATTCCAACGGCGTTAGTCTAATATATCTCACAGTCGCCATGCGCGCGAGCGAGCGACGAGCCTCGAAGCGGCAACTCGTGACGCCGCTGTTGCCGCCGTACGGCTGCCGGAGGAGCTCGGCAAATTTCTCCCGGCCAATTTTTCCCGGCACACCCGACGAATTTATATCGCGCGACGCGCTGAAATATCGAGCCTTGTTTCGCCGAAGATCATATATCTGTCGATATCGCGGGCTGGAAGTGGAACGGAGCGAGGTAATGCCGTTCCGGCGGCGGAAGAAAAGAAAATCGCTCTCCCGTCTGTCTCGAAACCGCCAAATAGTCTCTTCTCTTTCTCTCTCTCTCTCTCTCTCTCTCTCTCTCTCTCTCTCTCTCTCTCTCTCTCTCTCTCTCTCTCTCTCTCTCTCTCTCTCTCCCGCGCGTCTGTCTTTCTGCCTGAAAACCGCAGACTCGGTGCTGCCATTCCGCGGCCGCAGAATCGCATCGGTATCCTCGCCGCAAAATGATGCCTGCGCGCGCGCGCGTTCCAGTTCCCAAGTATTAAATCCATTAAGTCCTTTCAGTCTTAGCGTCGCGTTATATATCTCGCTCTCGATCGTTCCGTATCGTTTCTATCCTTTCAAAACGCACCCCTTCCACTGGCCGGGACGCCGCAGTGGCGGCGGCGGCGGCGGCGGCGGCTCTCCTCCGTCGTCCTCGCGTCGCGTTATTACGATATTAACGCGATTCCCTGCGCGAAATATTTCATATTCGCCCTTCTCTCCTCCCGCCCTCTGCAGCTCGCGATAATTTCATTGCCCCGCCCCGTGTCTCCCCCGAACAATCCTGTATAACTTTTCCCCGTAGACTCTCCTGTAACTTATCCCCATGTCATTCCCCATTTACCCGAAGCAACACGAACCGCACAACGTGCCACTCCTCGTCGGCGGGAAAGCCGGTTTTCGTCTGGGGCGACGTGTCCGTGGTGTCGTCGTCGTCGTCGTCGTCGTCGTCGTCGTCGTCGTCGTCGTCGTCGTCGTCGTCGTCGTCGAAGCCCGGCCCGGCCTTAGGTGAAAGATCTTATCGACTAATTGGAGCAGCGCGAGAGCAGCGATAGAGGAGAGAGGATTCCCTCGTGCGGTGTCTCCTCAAGTTTAATACAACGCCGGCGTCTTCCCATCTCTCGGGAACCGACAGCTACCTAATTACGATCTCTCCTTTTCGACAGGGGGACGGGGCGGGATGAGCGAGTCGAGTTGCTCGGAGAACCGAGAGGATCGGGGAAGGCAAAATTGCTGGTCTGGTCAGGTACGGCGACGACCGGCGACCGACGCAGACGACGACGACGACGACGACGACTATGACGACGACGACCATCGTCGAGGAGGATCATTGGTGCGCATCAACGCGCGGGAGGGGGGAGGGGGGACACTGTCGCCGTTGTGTTATCGTTATCGCGTAACAACCCTTTTTCGTCCCGCGAGCGAGCGAGTTGCGCGCAGAGAAGACTCGTCGCGGTTTTCTCAGATCTTATCGGTTAATTAAAGGGTTTCGGATAAGCGGCGGGGTTTACGGGGGCGGGGGTGGGAGAGATCCGCGCAGTGCGTGGGTGTGCTTTCGTAAATATGCGCGGCTCGCTGGTTTTTCTCAGTGGTCGGACCGCGCGCAATAGCTGCCGATACGCGCGGCGTCTCTTCCCTTCTTTGCTCTCCACCTCCTCCTCCTCCTCCTCCTTCTCTTCCTCCGGACGGCACTTTATGCGAGCGGTCGCGCACCGATTATGCAGATGGGGGAGCGGAGGGTGCCGCGTGTCGGGACGGATTAGTAAATAAGGAACAAAGGGAACAACGCGCTCTGTGCCGCGAGACCGAGCGAGAGAGAGAGAGAGAGAGAGAGAGAGAGAGAGAGAGAGAGAGAGAGAGAGAGAGAGAGAGAGTCGTCCTCTCGAGACGGAATAACGGGGCCGCTCTTGGTGCATTTAGCCTCCTCGTCGTCGCACACTAATGGACCGTGTTAATGGAGACGCAACTAAATCCTTTTTGTTCCTTCTTCTGTCTCTTTCTTCCTCGGCGCCGACCGGGTTCTCGTTATCGCGACGGTCGCGCGATTGTCCGGGTCCGGTGGCTTTCGGTAGCTGGCAGAAAAAAAAATTTCGCCGGACGATGGAATCTCGGGGGTGAGGGGAGGGGGTGGGATCGCGGCTATCTACGCAACATCTCTCTGACAAGCGAAATATTTCGTTAACCCGTTAATTCGCGGCTATCGCTCATTTTTATCCCCTTTTCCCCCTCCGCCCGCCGCCGCGCATTATTGTCGCTTACCGCTGGCGGTACACGCGATTGCGCGCGCAAAAAGGGAGAAAGAGAAGAAAGTGTCCTGACTGGTTTATTTTAATCAACTTTCCATGCAAATATCCCGCCGGGACGGCCGGAGCGGCGGCGCGGCGGCGGGCGGGGATAAGCTTGAGCGGGGAGTTTAAATCCTGCCGGCATGCGAAGGGAAAGAGTTAAGCTCCGTTAATGAACACCGTGAAACTCCATAGAGCGCGCGAATACCGATCTTTCCGTTTCTTCCTTTTTCGCTCCTCCCCCCCTCCCCCTCCCCCCTCTCTCTCTCTCTCTCTCTCTGCCCCGTCTCCCTCCCTTTGCCGCCGCCCGGGTTCGATTGTGTCGCGGTTTGCTTTCTTTTCGCGGGCGCGTCCAAGCGCGTTTCACCGCGCAACTGACGTCGCGGGCTTTAAACAAACAAACTTCGGGATTATCTCGGGGGCTCTGGGAATTTGCTCTCTACGCGTTGTTTCTAATTCTATACGCTTGCCTGGCTCGGCGATAGTTGCGTGCAAATAAAGCCGCGAGAAGTGGGTAGACGCGCGGAATACGTGCCGGATATCGAACCAGTTAGATACCCGCGTTATCTATCTGCCCGCGCGCTTCTTGGAGCGCGAGCGAAATGGCGCGGCGCGGCGAAGATAATAAAGTGCAAAACGATTATCCGCGCGAGTGCCGCCGTTATAATTTCTGCGAGACCGGTTTCCCGCGCGGCGCTCGGCGTCCCCTGAATAAAATATCGCGCGTGTTAGAACGCGGCGCGCTTCCGCTCCGCGGAGGAACGGCGAGCGCCGTGTGCGAACGGCCGAGAGAATAGAAACAGCCGCTTCCTCGCAAAGAGAGATTTCCCTGCGATTTTTTTTCACTCCCCACCGATTTTGTTAAGCGCGAGGAGACACGAAGACGCATGAGCGGCGCGAGCGGGCTCTTTTCCTTTTTTTCCCAAATTATTCAACGGCTCGAGGTATCAATATTTATTTTGATACGTTCGAAACGAATATCGCTATCTAAAACGATATCGAAAACGGAATATATCAATATTTCATTCCCGTAACTGCATCTCTATGGCAGTCCGTGTGTCGCCTAGACGGAGCTCCCACACGCAAAGTGTATTTATACTTCCTGACTCACGTCCGCGGAAGAGGATTCGCGCGCGCGGGCGCTCCAGCTACAGTCGATTCATCGTGCCGCGCGAATCGATCGGCCGTAACTCCTTCAGGGACAAATTATTCCGACGTTCGACGCGCCTCCGTCGAGGATTTTTACGCCACGCCGGAGAATACGGGAGTGAATACGCGAATTTGCTGACTCGCACGGAGCCGTGATTCTCGTGTGCCCGCCAAACGAGTGTTCTTGCTTTTATCTTTGTCTCGCACGTGCACGAATTGTGTGTTGTGTTCCGTACGCGACTGGCGACAGAGAGCGCGATTTAAATTCAGGATTGCAAGGCGAGATTAGCCGGTAACGTCGCATTGCGATTCTTTCTCTCTCTCTCCCTCTCTCTCTCTCTCTCTCTCTCTCTCTCTCTCTCTCTCTCTCTCTCTCTCTCTCTCCCTCTCTCTCTTGATAGGCATAAAATTTCGCATAACAAAGTAGCGCGCTTCGTCAAGATCGTTACGTCATGCGCGCGATATATTCCGGTGTCGCGGGGCGCGCTGCGCGTTCGGCAACTCCCTCAAAAAGTCGCCGTTCCCGTTACAATTGCGAGTTTAACGACTCTCGAGTATTTCATCCTTCGGGCTTCCACGCGCTTCCACAAGTTTATGGACTACGAAATTCCTTTTTATTATGCAAAGTTCGTTCTGCGCGTGCAATAAAATTGCGTGCGCGCGCGCCCGCTCGCTCACTCGCTCGCTGGCAAGGGCCTAAAATAGGACGCACTTGTTCCTTCCGAGAAGCGCGTTCTTGAAACTTCACGGTGGTCCAACGATTATTATTAGCTCTCTCGGTCGCTCTCTCATAACCGCACTCGTAATTACGGAGAAACGGCACACGCACGGAATAATATGGCTGCGTCCACGTGAGACCGAAAAGTTCGATGTTTCTGTTTTATCGTATCCTCCCCCCTCCCCTCCCCTCCCCTCCCGCCCTCTCTCTCTCTCTCTCTCTCTCTCTCTCTCTCTCTCTCTCTCTCTCTCTCTCTCTCTCTCTCTCTCTCTCTGCTCGTTACGGCGCGAAATTTACGGTCGTAAACTTTAATTTTCTTAGCCTCGGTCTGCTTTTACGCCGGGACGAACGTGATCTCTCTCTCTCTCTCTCTCTCTTTTCGTCGGAGTATACGGCATTTATGGTGCGAATCGCGCACGTGGAAATATCATACCTGGAAAATTCGGCCAGTTTTCGCCAGTCGCCGATTCCGAAGCGCGAACACGTACGCCCATAAGTCTCAATACGGAATAAGTACCCACTAGCGATCTTGCTGACCACCGTAAAGGCTCAGAAGGGTAGGGCGGGGGAAGAAAATGGTCTTGCCTCCGGGCATACCGATATGCACTCTCCCGGTGTCTTGAGACTAAAGAGTAAAAGAGAAATGAAAAGGGAAAAGAAGGAAGGAAAGCACGGAGCTTGCACGCGCGGCAGTAATGCAAGTCGTACGAATTAAGCCCGCCGGGTTTTCTCGTCACCGTCGATATCTCTTGATCAAAGTTACTTGTTCACGCGGCAATTACGTCGCCGTGTCAGTTATGTTCCTTTATCCGCGAATTAGCGAATACCGGCTCTTATTGTATCACCCGTTGATCGCGTTTGTCGCAACATCCGCGGTTTGTTACGCGAAGACGATCGACGCGGGACTCGCCGAGTCGAGCACGCCGCGCCGCGCCGTCTCGAAAGAAAGGAACGATGAGAATCGCACGTCGCTGTTTTCCATGCGCCGCTCATAAAGAAGGACGAGAATATTAACCGCAGAAATCCTTAAAATTTGAAGAAAGGAACGCCGCGCTCCTGCCGCCATCGTCGTCTGAAGCTCGCGCTGTGGAGACGAGAAAAAAGGCATTGTGCGAATACGCTAGATTTCTCCTGAATGGGTAATGTCGGCGTCGCGTTATATAGAGTGCTCCAGAATTACCGCTCGTCCTTTCGCCGGTTTTGTACACGCGCAAATAAAGCACACGTCTCTCCCTCTCTTTCGACAGGGAAATATTTTATAGAAACACGATGTCTCTCCTGCGAGTGTAGTAACGCTATGTCGATTCTCTCCGCTAATTTATTTACGCTTGTCGAAGAAGATGCAACGATCCCACAAGTAGAAATGCGATATAGACATCGATTGGAATCCCAAATTTGTCCCGAAATTGTTGTTCGATTCGATTGTAGTGTCAATTCGAAGAATCTCGTTCTCTTGTTCCAAATATGAGTCTCTTATTTAGAGTCGACACATTGTAAGAAATGATGTGTTAAATTTAACATGTTTCATGTATCTCAAATCATCCACTCTCATTTATATATTAATTCAACATGCAGCAAATATGTTAAAAAGTAACACACATAATATGTAAAACGTTAACACAAAAATTTAACGTTTGAATGCCGTCAAGAATCACAGTTTGTGTTAAATTGACATACAATGAATGTTGCTTCAACATTTGGGAAAAGTAATGATCTACGATTTAATGAAATGAAAATGTTAGTTTGACATAATCTATGTGTTAAAGATCCAATCTTCGCATACGAGAAATGTTAACATTATACATTTAACACATGATAACTGTTATAATGAGGAAATTAATACATTTTAGGTGTTGACTTTAACATATAAAATATGTCAGAGCAAGAATTCATGCGTTTACATCTAAATTGTGTTATTTTAACATTTGAAAATGTTATTTTAACACTTGAAAATAGTTAATCTTAATTTAACACAAGAAAGTCTAGGTAACGCAACAACGACATGTTAAATTAACACACGGCTGTGTAAAAAATTTAACACAAAAGTTTCTACACACAGATAATTTTAACAAAAGTACGAAATGTTTTTAACTGCGCAGAGATGACTCGCGAAAACTCGCACATTTTTTCAGCTCTATACCGTTGCGGTGGCGAATCTTTTTACATCCCGATTGTCGCATTCAACAAAAAAATAAAAAAATAAAAATTCTAACGTAAAGTGCAAATCGCGAGAAACGGTGGAAAATTTTCCCGAGGCTCTCCTCGGGAAATCAGACCAGATCCCGAGAAACGTTGTACGGCGCGCGGGACGTCTCCGGGAATAAAAGCCGCGTTTGCTCCGCGCGACGGCCGTCTTATTGTACAACAATCCGCGTGCGAGGGGCTGAAGAACGCCCTTCATCGATCCATCGTCGTCGTTGCCGTCGTCGCGGTGAACAAAACTACATAATCTGGCAAATAGCCGGGCCGACGTCGCAGTTTCACGCGCTTTGTGTTAATTACGAAATGATAACAGGGGCCGCAATTTCTCGCCTCCTTTAACGACGCCCCTATCATCCCGTTGTCCGTCCGCGCTAGCGCGTGCGCGCGCGCGCGCACTCGGAGAAAGACGTCGGATTTCGCGCACCGAGGAGTCAAAGGTGCGACGTCCGTGCGGCCATTGTAACGCCGACAAAGAGCCGTGAATGCGGCATCTCGAGCGCGAAAAAATTCCTTAAAATCGGAAGAAAGCTCGCGCGCCGCGCCGCGCCGCGCCGCGCCGCGCGTCGTTCGTTGCTCCCGCTCGCGCTCGCGCTCGCGCGTTAACTCGAGCTAAACGCGACAAAAGCAGCCATTGTGCGACTGCACGTGAGACCTCACCGGGTCTCTGACGTCGTCCAGAACGTGTATACGTCGCGCTCGTATGAGAGTACGTGCGTGCGTACGTGTGTTTGCGTGTGCGTGTGTTATGTGCGCACACGTATATACCGTATACAGGCGTATCGCGAGCAGTTCGCCACGCTTATCGGCGCGCGACACAGCATCCGTCCCGGGCGCACGTAGCGGTATCTTTTACCCGCTCCGAAATTCTGCTACCTGTTCTTGGGTCCTCCTTATGGAAAGGGAGAGGGAGGGGGGGGGAGAGAGAGAGAGAGAGAGAGAGAGAGAGAGAGAGAGAGAGAGAGAGAGAGAGAGAGAGAAGCGGCCGGGACTTGCCATCGTCGTCCTGACGCGCCGCTTCAGCCTTAAAGGCGGATCCACGTCGCGAGAATAGCAACGAGTATTTTAGGAAGGACAAAATGGAGCGACGCGTACGTGCCGAAATGTGCGGGGCTTTTTGCCGAAGCGCGAACGGAGCGCGCTTGCTGGCTGGCACGGCGCTCACGCGATCGTTGATCCCCTTCGCGAAGGAGTGCAATTTCCGATTTTCAATCGTTCCCCTTTTGCGAGAAAGAGTCGACGCGCAGTCGGCTGGAGCGGCCTGCGTAATGGGGGAAAATTGTCGACGTTTCCGTCCCGCGGGGGGGACGCGCGCGCGCGCGCGCGCGCGCTGTTGACCGCGATAGCGTGAAATTTGGTTGGCGTGTATTTAAATTAGGGAACACTATCACCACCACCACCACCACCATCACTACCAGCCGACCGCGTTTTGGCAATTGGCACCGCGGGGGATATGGTATGGTGATTTTTAATTGGACCATGTCGCGACACTCGACAATTAGCATCCGATAATCCTCGAAAGTGAGTCCCATTGCGCGACTAGTCTTGACCTCTTGACCCTCCGCGCCGCTCAAGTAGCACCTCGCACGGCACCTTGCGACGCGCGCGTCCTCGGCGTTTCACGCTCCTTCTGTTCTCGGACTTTTGCTTTTGCTCTACGTGGAGAGCTCGTCGTGCGCTCCGCGGGCCGTTCTTTGATTAGTCACCCGGCCCGAGGTGATTCGTGCGGCGCGGCGCGGCGCGGCGCGGCAGCGGACCCACCTAAAGACACGGCCGGCCCTCCGGGCATCCGCGAGAGAAAGAGTGCTGCCAGGAAAACGTGAGTCAGGTCCAAAAGCGCGTCCTATTAACGATCAAGCCGGAGCTGATTCACACCACTCTCGAGGCTATTCGTTACACCCGTCGGACGGTGCGTGGCATCTGCGCGGCGGATAGCCGGGGGTGAGGAGGAAAGGACCGCAGAAAAGGAAGGAAAAGAGCGGACGGGAGCGGACGGTAGTAGTAGAGAAAATATGACGCGAGCGAGGGAGAGCGAAAAATGCGTTATTAGTTAACCCGACACGGAGGCGTCGCGCGCGCGCGCGCGCACGCTCGTACATGCGGCGGCCTAAAATAGTAATATCGCGCGGCTATAACGAGGCGCCGCGACGCCGTCGCATCGAACGTGTTTTATCCCCGGCGCGGCCATAAATCACGCCGTGTTTAACAAACTCCAGTGCGCTACGCCGCGCGTTGCACCGCTCCGTGCCGCACCCGCAATAATACACATATTCGCCATGAATTTACACGCGCACACGCGCGCGAGGGAGAATGAGAGAGAGGGCGGAGGGAAAGGGAAGAAGAGAAAAAAAGAAAGACAGAGTTCGAATGCGTGTTGCGTGCAGCATCACACCGATATCTCTCTTTCTCTCTCTGTGTGTCTCTCTCTCTCTCTCTCTCTCTCTCTCTCTCTCTCTCTCTCTCTCTCTCTCGCGCGCTCCTCTCTCTTCCTCCTTCCTCTGTCCCTGTTCCTGTGTCTCTGTTTGTTTTTTTTTTATTATGCATCCGGCGTTGTTTTATTGCTTTCGAGTTTTAATCATTGTTTATCGCGGTCACGCGCGTGCAGCATATTGCGTTTGCACGGGCGGAGCAGGGTGGGAAGGGGGGTAACAGGGGGTGATCCGGATAGATTACCACCCCCTCGGGTTTGATGCCCTTTTCCGCGACGATCACTATTGGCGAGTCAATCATCGCAACGTAGCGGCGAGGTGTGTTCGAATTTAACAAAATGCGTAACCGCGGCTTGCAATGGCGACGAAATGTTTTTTTTCACAGCGCGGTTTTTCCCCTTTTTCCCGCATCCCTCCCGTCCCCCGCGACCCCTTTTTTGTTGTTGCCCGCGTCGCATCGTGCAGTTTCTGGTCGCCGCCGTCATTCGACGCTGTTAACACGAATTTTTTATCGTCGTTATTGCGCGCGCGTTCGCGATTGTGCAATCGGCGGACGGCATAATTCGCGGGATTAGCGCGGCGCGCCTAATGGAACGAGAGACGCGAGAATTGCACGTCGATATGCGCCGCGATATGTCGTCGATGTGTCGGGTCAACATAAGAAGCGTATTTATTTTCCTCTTAACAGAGCGCGCGCGCACGCGGACGGATACATGACGCGGCGGATAGTGTCATCTGATATACGTATAAAAATATTTGCTCTTCGATGGACGGAGATAGCCTAGGTGAAGTCTATTAACTACCGCGCTTTTTGAAACACTCCAGCGACATCCATCACGCGGAATAATACGACGCGCGGAAATCGACGTGGCCGTCCGGCTGCAAAGCGGAGATGAGATTAACGTATCCGATATGCGCCGACGCTTCAGAGAGAGAGAGAGAGAGAGAGAGAGAGAGAGAGAGAGATGCTTCTTATCTCACTCGGAATTTATCTCGTTCGAGACAAAAGGAAAAAAAGAAAAGCGCGCGCACCTATATATGTGTGAGTGTGTGTGTGTGTGTACAGGTTGCGTGAAAAGTTCGCGGAGCGAAACTGAAATAAAGAATACCTAATTCTAAAAATGATTTTATTCTTCAATATAGTCTCCATTAACTTCAATACACTTGGCCCAATGGCTCTCCATAAATTTTATTCCATCGCGGAAGTGTGTTTCTGGAAGGTCTGCGAAATATGCCTCTACGGCTGCTATAGCTTCTTCATTCGACAAAAAATGCTTTCCACGGAGGAATTGTTTCAGGTTTCGGAACAGATAGAAGTCGCTGGGTGCCAAATCTGGCGAATACGGTGGATAATCGAGCAATTTGTACTTCAATTCATTGAATTTAGACATTGACAAAACACTTGTGTGAGCAGGTGCGTTGTCTTGGTGAAAAATGATTTGTTTGTGCTGTAAACCAGGTCTTTTCTCACGAATTTTTGCGTCCAATTGATCCAAAAGGTTACAATAATATTCAGAGTTAGTTGTTTTATCTTTTTCCAGATAGTCAATTAATAAAATTCCTTTAGCATCCCAAAAAACTAATGCCAAAACCTTTTTTGCCGATCTTTCGTGCTTTGTTTGCTTTGTAGCTGAACATCCAGCTTCAGTCCACTGTAAACGTTCCTGTTTCAATTTAGGATCATGGTGATAGATCCAAGTCTCATCCATAGTTGTAAAACGACGTACAAAATCGGTTTTATTCTTCTTAAAATGACGCTGAGAAATTTGCTTTCGAGCGAGTTTTTGTTGAATCGTTAACGTATGCGGCACCACTTTTCCAAACACCTTTTTCATTTGTAATTCTTTATGCAAAATATGCCGTATCCGTTCATCTGAAATGCCTATGGTCACACTTGGATCTTCAGAAACAATAACATGTCTTTGCTCAATGATTTCTGGTGTTGATGCGCTTTTTGGACGTCCACTGCGTGGATCGTCTTCAATGCTTGTACGACCACGTTGAAACTCAAGTGCCCATTTACAAACCATTGTTTTTGAAGGAGCAGATTCCCCTAACACATTTACCATCTCGGAATGAATTTCCATTGTCTTTAAACCTTTTTTTAACAAAGAACTCAATCACTGTACGCTGTTTCAAATTTTTCATCGCAAACAAATATATTGACACGTCAATTTCAATTGGCTTGTAAACGCAGAAAGAATTGACAGATGGAAATGAAACCTAACCTAGGTTCATGTGAAGAGTGATTCTATATAACCGACTATAATTTATAATTCTACCGTTTACTTATAGATGCCGCTCCGCGAACTTTTCACGTAACCTGTGTGTAAGCGGGAATTAAAGTAAAAATGAGGACGAGCGAACCGCTCTTTCTCTCTGCATCCACGCGGCGTATTATCTCTTTCGCGTTAATAAAGTTTGTTTATATTTAAAGCGAGTCGAATGAAGTCAAAGTTCCAAAGTTTGACGGAAGGGGGATCGTCGTGTCACACGACCCCGGCGAACGCGCGCGCGGCTTCTCTCTCTCTCTCTCTCTCTCTCTCTCTCTCTCTTACTCGGCAATTTCGGAACGTTAATCATGCATCGTTAAGGAAGACGCGCGCGTGCGCACTTTCTCCCCCTTCCCCCCGCCTTGGCGTATCGTTATCGAGTTCGCGCTATTATATTCTTATTGCCGGCGCCATAATCATCCTTTTCTCTCCCCCCGGCGGGTCTTAATTACCTTGTTTACCGCGTTCATAGGCGTCGTAACGCGGCGGCGCGGCGCGGTGTGCGCGGCGATGCACCGTCGCCGTAACGCGTTTGATGGACTTTGAAAACAACCCCCTCGGCATCTTCGCGAGTTAACTCTTAGATTACCGCGCTTTAATTTATTACACGAGATACACCGCTACTCCGCGGGATCCTTTACACGGATCCCCGATAATTTCACGACCGCTAAAAATACAATGCGGAAAATCTTTCGCGGACGGGAACGACTTGTAGCCTGAGACAGACAAAGAGAGAGAGAGAGAGAGAGAGAGAGAGAGAGAGAGAGAGAGAGAGAGAGAAACGGAGAAAGGTAAAGAAAGTGGAAGAGAGGGAGAACGAGCGGGGACGGAGAGTCCCGCATGAAACGCAGACGAGAGTCGTTCCCAGGCGTTTGAGGGCATCGCGCGTTAATCGAATTTGATCCGACTGCTAATGTCCGATTATCCTGGCCGTGCAACGGCGGCGCCTCGGTGTCCTTCGAGGGGGTAATTAACGCGGTCGCCGGGGCGATTCGTTTAAATGCGGGTCCCTCTCGAAATTTGAATTCCTTCTACTCTCTGCAGTTTGTCAAGCGACAGCGGCGCGGGCGGGCGGGCGAGCGAGCGAGCGAGCGAGCGAGCTAGCAAGCAGGGAGCGCATCCTCTGCCCTTTAAATTAAATCCACACTTTACGGCCAGCACGCGGAGTGGCATTTCGTGATTTGACACGGGACGAGGTTTATACTCGCAGCTGCGGCGCGCATGTTTAAAGTTACTTGGCGAGGGATTTACGACACGGGCGCGGGGACGATTGTTGTTACTGTCGCGACAAGAGCGTCGCAGACGGGAGGGTTTAAATAGTCGTGAATAGAGAAAATTCCGAAAATATGCGCGCTCGCCGCGGGAAAAGCGCGCCGCGTCCGGCTCTCTTTTTGACGGGGGAGCGAGCGGTGTGTTGGCGCCCGGCAAAAACTTCGGCATGACAACGATGACGGAAAAAAATAAATGGCCGGCTTCCGGAAATACGAGAGTGCAGGTGTATGGATATATTGTGTGTGTGTGTGTGTGTGTGTGTGCGCGCGCGTGCGTGCGTGCGTGCGTGTGTGTGTGCGTGCGTGCGGCTGCACCTCCGCGCATCGATGCGCGTTCATCAATGTTACGGTAGCACTTGATGAACGAGAAATTACGGCGGGAGGTCGATGACTGCAAATTTCGTCGGCGCCGGTCGGACCACTCGTGTATGCGTGCGTGCGTGCGTGCGTGCGTGCGTGACCGCTGCGACACGCGAAAGCACGCGACTATTTTTCTCGATTCGAAAATCCGCCGACTCGGCGCGGCGGCGGACGTTTCGCTCGCTCGCGACAAACGTAGTATCGGGTTTTCCGATAGAAACCTGGTTTTAATCGACGAGAGGGGCCACAAGAGGCATGTCCCATGGTGGCGTATCGAATTCCTTAGCAGATAACGAGCCGACGCGCGCTGTGTACGCACAGACACGAGCGAATGTAGGGCGAGCAAGCGAGCGCTCACGGTTCCGCTTAAATCGACACTCACCCTTTAGGAGCCCTCGAGAGCGCCGCCGCTCTCCCAGTTTGAGGACGGATGAGGCTTATGTACGTGTGTAGCTATCGAGTATTACGTGAGCGGCGAATAAGCGCGCCGTGTCGACGAATACGGATCAGCCTTAATACCCGAATGATCCTTCGGTACTCGATATGGAATCGCTGCTACGATCCGCCGCGTCGCGCGCGCGTTGCGCCGCACCGCACCGCACCGCACCGCACCGCACCGCACCGCACCGCACTACCGTTGCTCGTTTTTCATCACATTTGCCCGAGAGAGAGAGAGAGAGAGAGAGAGAGAGAGAGAGAGTGTGTTCGCGATCCGTCGTCTTATCGCGGCTCATTGTTTCGGTGGACTCGAGGACCATCGAAGCGACGACACATTGCGCGTGACTTCCGCGTGATCGGGCTTTGTTCGACAATGAGAGAAACAGCGTTGTTATCGCCACTGTTTGTTAGCATATGATCTCTAATCGGCCTAATCACGTGTCAAACAAGCTGCTAACATCCCGTCTTCGAGCCAAGCAACATAGAAAAACAAAAGAAAAATTGTAAGACCGAGGTGACGAGCACGATTCTGTTCCTCACCCCGGTCAGATGAAAAATTCGCGCCCGACCGGTTACACTTAGAGATTACGTTCGCTCCGCGCCGTTTTTATCACTCAGCTGCTCGACCGCTCAGGTCGAATCTCCGATTTCTGAATCCACGGTTGCGGCCTCAAATCGCTAAATCGACGACCGACCGTGCCATGTGCGAGGTGGAGGATCGTCCGCACTTTCACAGTTTATTTTGTATTTTTTTTTTTTTCGTATTGTATTTCGTTTTGTACTAAAAATTGGATCGCGGGTTCGGTTGGTGCTCGCGCTCTGACCAGCAAGGATCGTCCTCCCAACATTTCAACGAGCATCTAATCAGAGGAGGAAATAAAAGGGTCCCGCGAAACAAAAAAGGGCTGTATTTTCCTTCTTTTTTTTTGGAACCCCGCGCTTGTAGCTGAGTTGTCCCGGCCTCTTGTTCGCTTAGGCAAAAGGCGAACAGAGAGAGAGAGAGAGAGAGAGAGAGAGAGAGTGTGTCGTCGAACGCGGAGGCCGTTAAAACAATTGCAGATCCGGGGGGCTTAGAAGAGTATCACCTAATGTGTACTCTGCAATTTCTGATTGAATACCGCGGACGCGAAATTCGTTTCCCCACGGCTGCTCGCGCGTTCCCCTCCTCCCCTCTCCTCCCCCTGGTATCGTTTTTCGAGGTGCGCGATCTCTCGCGTCGCGCAATTTCTCCCCGACTCGAGTATCTCGACGTTGCTCGCGAGCGCGCAGGGAATAGTCGTTTATCGCGCGCGTACAACGCAAGTAACTGATATTTCTCCAAGTGGAAAACGAAACATTAGATATAACGAGATACTCGCGATGCGTAATCGTATCGATCCCCTCCGCCAGTTGTTTTCCTACGGGACGGGCAGACACGCCGCGCCGCCGGGATGTTTGCTTCCTTTTGCCGCACGGCTCACCGCGCTACGCGCAAAAATACCATCTCGCGCGAGTATTTTTTTATTCGTTGTTCGTCGAACACGGACGAAGCGCGTCGCCGCCCGCGTCGTCGATAGCGAAAAGTTGTCGCGCGCTCGGCGTGACCTAATCGCCGCGACGTGTATAGCCGTCACTCGAATCTAAATACATTTTTCAACGTCCTCGCGTTACTCACCACCGTATTCACGGACCATGCGAGGCCGTCGTTGACGGGGATGCTCGGTGCGATTCTCGAATGAGGGAGCGAGCGAGCGGCGGGGCCCGGCCGTAGGAAAGAGAGACCGGGGGAGGGTCGACGGAAAGTTTTATTTACTTTTAAAAACGCGGCGCCAGAGATCCGTTGGTCCCCGACTGCGCAGAGGAAATAAAGTTCCGCTGAATAGCGAGAGAGGGGTAGAGAGCGAGAGGACTCGCGGTGGAGCGCGGCGGAGAAGCTTGCGGGGGGTGGGAGGGGGCGCGATAGAAACGCGAGAGGAAAGTCGACGGAACTGCGAAGGGCAGTGTGATTGCAGCGGCAAGGCTCGCCGCGCCGTGTCGGCGAGAAAATCCGGATAAGTTGAAAAAGTCAATTATTGTGGCGATCCGCCGCCGCCGCCGCCGTCGCCGCTTCGAGTCGACGTGGCTGCGTAAGGCTGGGCTTCGCATTGAGAACGTAAATTCGACTTTCGGTCGACTGCGTCCAAGTATTCCTCGACGCGACATATTCGCGGCGTGTCCGTTGAGAAAAAAATCCTGCGGAAGCTTCCTGCCCGTCCAGACGGATACTGCGAGTCCAGCGTGAAAACGCCAATCGACGAGGACGATTTATGCCGAGGCTTTATGCCGACAACGTGCCGGCGACGGCGACGGTCGCTCGTTTGTCCGAAAGCGAGCGGGTTATCCGCAAAAACCGCCGGCTGGCGCGAGTCGGCTTGCGCGCCGCGAATAATCTGCAGGAAAATGAAGTGCTCGCCTTCTTGCCTTATCTATAATTTACTCGCTCCCGCGCGCGGCACCGCTGCCGCCGCCGCCGCCGTCGTCGTCGTCGTCGTCGTCGTCGTCGTCGTCGTCGTCGCGGTCCACCGCAGCACTCTGCCAGTGTAACACGTGTCTCACTGCGGAAGAGTCCGCAGCGAGAGACCTCGGCCTCCGGGAGAGCCGCTGCCAGGCTGAAGCTCGCACCGCGACCGGAGGTATTACGAGTCGCGCGAAGAAGTATTACGCTCGAGATCGCGCACAAATATCCCGGCTACATGCTCCTTTTCACGCTGTGTTTTACCTTTATTGACCGTCATATGTCCGGCGATTATCGGACGCGGCCGGCGCCGCGCCGTTTGTAAATCTCGCCGACTTGCGGCGACCGTTCTCCGCGCGCGCGCGCGCGCGCGAGCGAGAACTCCCTCGGAAGCGCGCTGCCCTGAAAGCACTCCGTCTCCCCCTCCCCCGGGGAAAAGACCGCTGCATTGTTGTGCGCGCTTCCGTCGTCGCTTGACCGACAATGTCGAGTAACACGGCACGCGCACGCGTGTGTGTGTGCGCGCGCGCGCGCGCGTGTCGCTGGTATAAATCACCGTGCGTCGTTTTCATCTACGGCGAGCCGCAAAGGGTTAAAACCTTCTGGGACGCAATCCCGAGGAATTACACGTATCGGTGCGCGCGGATTATAAACTCGACAAAAACGAGCCGCGGCTAAAGGCCGGGCTGGTGCATTGCGGTGCGGCGGAGCGCGACGTCACGTTTCCTGTTTCGTTTTATTAAATGTAAAACACAAGTTACCGCATTCGACGCGAAGTATCGCGGGTATCCAGTTTCTCGCTGCGCGGATTTTACTCGTCCCTCTGTCCCCCCCGCCCTCTTCACGCCCGTCTCCCTTTCAGCGTGATCTCGTCGATATCAACGAACGAAAATTCTTCAGCCACTTCACGAGCACTCTCGACACCTCCGCGCCCTCGTGATAATGCCGGCAGCCGTAATACACCAGATGCAACCCTACCCACCCCGTCGCATCCGCCCTCGGTAGATAGGTAGGTAGCTGGCTGGCTGGCTGGCTGGCTGGCTGGCTGGCTGGTTGGCTGGCTGGCTGGCTGGCTGGCTGGCTATCCAGCGCGCAGCGGCGCTTTCGATTTTCCGCGCAATTTTCGAACCACAGGCGGACAGATGGCCCACGAATCACAGCCATTGTCGCTCAACAATGCCTCGGTTCCTCATCTTCCCCGTCGCGCGCGCGCGCGCGCGCGAATCCTTGGTCGCGGTCTGCGTTATGTATATATTACCTATCCGTTATGTACACACCCCCGCGGACATACACCGCGTATTATATCACATAACATACGCGCTTGGCGCGCATACGCCCGCGTGTACAGGGTGTTCCCGTAGACGTCGGAGACGCCAGTAAGCGAGAGGGAGGGAGGGAGGGAGGGATTGAAAGAGCGCGTGATGAAGGCTCGACGAATTTCGCCTCGTTCTTGCCGCGACGAATAACGAGAAGCTTCTCGATCATCGATCGTCGTCGGCGCGCGAGTTTCCCCGCTTCTTCATCTTTTTTTAAATTCCAGTGTCGCAGACTTTTGCAATTAAATCTCGAATCAAACTTCCGTCCAAGTTCTACCCCCCCTCCCTCTCTCCGTCTCTCTCCCCCCCTCTCTCTCTCTCTCTCTCTGCCTAGTCCATAGCGCGCGGGCAACGAGGACGGAAAGGAGATTTTATTATCCATTTATACCGGCGAAGCTTAATTCATCAAAAGTCTCGTCAACTTTCGATCGGCTCTAACTCAATAACCATCGATGCCTCGACTTTGTAACAACCGTCATTCTTCTTAGTCACGACTCTCTGTCATCTCGGGGAGACGGCCGAAGGCGCCCTCCCTCTTGCCCTCCGCGCTCGCGAGCGACGGTAGGTGCGAGACACCCCGTACACGTACACCCGTGTCTACCAGCTCGTACGTACCCCCCGGAGAGTATTACGTACGTACATACACCGGCTATGTGGCCGGGAATATAGGTGGTAGGTAATATTCGACGATGCCGAAAGCACGTTCGAGCGATCGATCTCTCTCTCTCTCTCTCTCTCTCTCTTCCTCCTTCCCTCCCTCCCTCCCTCGCTACCCCTTTCGCTCTCGCCACCCTCCCTCCCTCCTCCCACAAGCCCGGCGCCCCCGACCTCCTTTGCCTCCTCGTGGTGCCGGTTGCATTCGGGGCTCCCAGACTTCGGCGTCGCCACCGAGAGAGCGGCGAGGCACCGTGGAGGAGAGAAGTACGAACAGCCAAGAGCGGGCGCGCAAGCGAGGGTAGATGGAAGACCGGCGCTGGTGGGCGAGGGTGAGCGGCGGGAGCGGGGCGCGCCAAAGGGGTGCGACGGTCGGGGGTGGATACCCTACTAGGTATCTCAACTTACGATTGCCCCGGGGGCGTGCACAGAAGTGCAAAGCAATCGTCTCCCAGCCTCGACCCGTCTCTCGAGCGCTCTGCGGGCTCTCTTCTACTACCTACCCCGGCAAGGGGTAACGTATCGAGATACACGCGAGAGCACCGAGGGGTTGGATATCTCTCGGCGGTCCGCGCGCGCTGCCGTTGTTGCTGCCTGGTTTCGGGCTCGATTTACAGCACGAGAACGCACGACTTACGGAATTCCCGTGGAAGTCCAATGGCTCTCTCTCTCTCTCTCTCTCCCCCCTGTCTCCTCATGCTCGTTCTTTCTCCCGCCGGCTCTCCCTCGCTCAGCCCGGTATCTACTCTGTTTACCCCGACGATCTTCTTCTCTTACCGACGATGCGAATCAGCCCGGCGTCGCGGATTTACGGCGCGCGAAATTCGGACGACGCCCGTTCGTCTTCGCGCGTTACTTCCGGTAACTCGGTGGATTCCCCCCCCCTTCGCCTCTCTGCCCGTCCTTGCGCGACTCGGCTGCCGCCGACATTTTTCTTCGGGCAAAAGGTGGAAAAGCGCGAGGAGAGCGAACGCTTCGCCGAGAGGGAGGAAGGAGGGGGGAGGGGGGACTCGTGAATCGCGCGCGGTCGATTTGGAAAGACGCGCGCGCGTCTGCGAGAAGGAGCGTGATGGCGGTGGTGGCTCCTATTATTTTGCGGTTCTGCGCTTTCCGCCCTGCGCGAAATATACAGCCTATGAAAACTTAGTTTGCCGCCGCCGCCGCCGCCGCCTCTGAATTCTCCGGCTGTCGGCATCGGAATTTCTCGTCGCGTTATTTTGCGATTTTACACTCGAATTATAAGCAGATACGCCGCCGCCGCCGCCGCGTACGCCCGTCCGCTTTACGTCGCTTCATGTCTGCCGGCATTTTTGTTGAGTCGTACACGTCGACGTTGTTTTTCCTGTTATTTCGCAGTTTCGCATGACGGCTGAATTCGCGTATCTCCGCCATTTCTCCTCACGCTTAGAGCCTCACCTGATTCGCTATTTTTCTGTCGAAATGCCGCCGCGAGATTGATGTGAAATATCCAGAAGAATCTCAATTCCCCGCCATGTCGACGCGACCCCAAAGATTTGCGCGGCGGCATCGCCTCTCCCCTGTTGTTCCTCCCCCCTCCGCTTTCGACTAATATGTCGAAATTATAACAAACGAAGCGAATACGATCGCGCACCGTTAGTTTAATCGGCGGTTGATTGAGCCTCAACAAATAACACTGTACTCATCTCGCCCCGTTGTAAAAATATACCCAGAGGGGGATGGGGCTGCACGAGAAGAGCAGGGAGGAGGAGGAGACGGGGGAGCGAGTGCATTTGGTGGCATGAGGAATGTCATGGTGCACATAAGGGGGACGTGGAACACGTTTGCGCGCCAGGTTTATCAAGTAGAGTTAAATTGCACGTTAAGAAATATGTGTGCCATAAGGGCGCAGTTGGACATTCTTTAATGATCCGCGATGCGCCGAGTGTCGGTCCTCGCGCGCGCAGTAACCGGAAACATACGGTCGTCGCGCCGCGCCGCGCCGCGAGAAGATGCGGGCGCGCGCGGGAACCGGAGGCGTGTGCGTAGCGCCGCGAGATTCCGTGACAAACGACGCGACTATACGTTATCTCGGAGAGAGACCGAGATACATGTCTCGGGGAGGAAGTTTCCTCCGTAGTTTCGCACTCGAATTACAACGGGAACGCGCGATTCGGCGCTCTCGCCCGCTGCGCTGCGCCGCGCCGCGCCGCGCCGCGTCGCCGCCGAATCAGCCTCTTGCGCGCAGATATTCGCGGCTTCCAGGCGCGGCGGATCATTTATCGCGACGATTCCGTCGCGGATGCGGAAGGGTGCGTCTCGCGTCAATATGTCCGGCGACACGTTACTTTGAAAGCCGCGCGCGCCGCGTGTGAAAGATTCCCGGACGAGGAAGCATGTGGCCGCCAAATGGCCGTCAAAGGGTTAAAGGAGAAACATATATCAGGCATTAAAGCATGATAGACGCGCGCTCGGGCGAACTTCAGCGGTATTTTTCAAGAGGCGCATCCAGGAAGATGTATGAGCTTAATTAAGAGCGAGCATGCATCATAAAGTTCCCGTCTGAGTAACGCGGAGTAACCAGCAAGCGAGCGAGCGGCCGCATACGGTGTGTTGCAAAAATTTGCTCGCAATTTCGAAAAATTTCATGGTGCGCGCCAGACTACGCGCCCGCGTTGTTTTTTCTCTGAAAACCAAAATGAGAGAGAGAGAGAGAGAGAGAGAGAGAGAGATGAAATTCGATAGCCTTCCTCTTTCGCGTGCGTGCGAATTAAACTCTCTCGGCGCGCTGGCCACGCTGCGCGGAAAATGTCGCGTTTGAAATCCGACGTGTGGCCTCTCGCCGCGTCGTGCCTGTGCGTTGGCTTTGCGTTAGTTTTCGCGTTAGCTTTACGGGATTGAGAGGACGAATTTGCAGAGTAATGTCGCGCGGTTAAATACGTTAATGAGGAGAAGTGGAAAGAGAGGCAGCCGCAGGCCGTCGAAAAAAATGCGGATGTCTCCCGCCGTCAGTGTATGACGCCGCCGGCTCCGCGGGCGGCGGCGGGGCGAGTCTTAGCCCGCTGTTTCGATAGCCTATGGTATTAGCGGCGAGTTAAGCCGTCTCGGTATTAGCGCGTAAACGCGTCGATGTGTCGGCATAGCCGGGCATCGATTTTCGCGCGCACGTGTGTGCGTGTGTGCGCATGCCGCCCGTGTATGTGGCGGCGAATTATCCGCTCCGCGATGCTCCGATTCGGCGGTCAGATGCAGGGGTCTTCTCTCCTCTCTCTCCTCTCAAACCCGTGGAGAGGCCGGGAGATGGAGCAGACCGGAGAGAGGGGAAGGGAAATATGGAGATCGATATCGAGCAATCGGCACTGAGACGGCGCGCGTCAGTCACCTTTGGATTCCTCAAAAATCACCGCTTAGCGGTCAGTTTGCGGCCGACGCGTTCTATACTCGGAATACTTCGGATAGAATCCACGAGAGAGAGAGAGAGAGAGAGAGAGAGAGAGAGAGAGAGAACATTCTCGACGTCTACGTCGGCAACTGTCGAATTAACCCCCAATGGGTGTGTGTGTGTGTGTACGCCTCGAGATACGCCACTTCCGACTCTCCACCACCACCCCCTCCTCCTCCTCCTCCTGTTCCTCCTTCAGCCAAGCACCTCCCAACGAGGAAACCGCGAACGGCCGAGCCGCAGCGATTCCGCTCGCAAATACCGCTCGCGGGTAGTGTCAGTTTTGCCGGTTTCTTCGCCGAACTATTCCGAACTCCCGCCAGGCGCAGCTTGGAAACGACTTCCGTCGATTTGACGGAGTGCGCGGGATCACTCCGCTCGTCGACTCGCTGCTTGCCGCGCGCGCGCTGCTCTTCGCCGCTCTCTCCCTCTCCCTCTGCCTCTCTCTTCTTGCGACGCCGTGCGCCGGCTTCTCCCGATTTCTTTAGCCCAGAAATTCCTCGGCTGGTGCAAGAATTCCGTCGACGGAAATTCCACCGTCTCCCCTCTCTCCCTACTCTCTCACTCTCTCTCTCTCTCTCTCTCGCGCGCGCGCGCGCGCGCGCGCGCTGCTCGGAATAATCCTGACCGACGCCTTCAACGCATCGTCGTCGGCGCTGTGCGATGTATCGCGCGGTCTGGAAAGAAGAAAAAGAAGAAAGAGACAGGAAAAGATTGACGGAGGGGGGAGAGCGGGGGAGGGGGGAAGTAATTACCGAATCCATCGAGCGGATTCATCTCGCGCGAGATACGCGGACGCGCAGACGAGATAATCACGACGAGCGCGCAGACTCGTCACTCGGTCATATGATGATCAAGTGTCTCATTATCGGCCGTCGCTTGGTCTTTCGCGTGACATGTCTAATTTTCGCGACGCGTTTTACCTAATGAAAACTGAAGGCGTGCTGCGCTTCACAATATCGGGCAGAGAGTAGAATAGAGAGAGAGAGAGAGAGAGAGAGAGAGTCGCGGCTTTGTCGGTTTCCGGAATATTCGCCGCTCGGCGTCGGGGCGAATACGCGGCGTATATTTCGGGCCACGTCTCCCGCCGCGTCTCCCACTAATATGTAAATATATTATACAGAGCCAATAGCGTGTCAGTCACTTTTAAAATACGTCGTGTCGCCGTAACGTGACGCGTCACGCTGGAAGCGCGCCGCGCCTGCTCTGAGCGCGTCTCTCGCGGAGGTGTCGCGATGCATTTTGCGCAATGTTCACTTATTAAAGCCTCGCGAAAACGCGGCGGCCGCGACGCACGCGTCGAAACACGTCTCAGCCGCGGCTTTTTATCTCGCGCCTTATCGACTTATCGCCTCACGGTTCGCGATCTTCAGCCTTCACAAAGACGCGGTGGAATAATTATAAGCGCAAGTGTGAGTGCGTTTGTTGGGACGCGCTTTGGGAACAAGCAGGGGGAGGTCCTTGCGTTGGGCTGATCCTTACGAGTCTCTCCTAACTAACCGATGTGTGTTTAGATACTTGGAGTATCTAATAATACGCGCGCACCGTATTATTCGTAAAATTATTACAAGGTTTATGTCACGCTAATGGTTGATTTATTTCCAAGCACCGCGTGGTCGCGGAAAAAGCTTTGACGACGCCTTTCGAAAGTTACCCCGTTAACTCTGTTGAATAAATTTCAAGAATAACGGTGGATGCGAAATGGTCCGTGTCATTAGCCGCCGGCGGCGAGTTGCCGGCAAACGTATGTCGACGGTAAATGCGCGAGAGAGTTCAAATATTTTAATGTAATTAATTTTGTATATAATTAATTCAATGCGCCGTTACATTATATTAACGCGGTGTTCATAATGACTGAAACGCACGGTATATAAAGTGCAGTTGACACTTGTAGGTCAAACTGCATACATGTTTATGCGCTTACACGTGTGTGTATTTTGTCGTCGCGTCTACCGAAAGTCAAGTCGGTCGTCGCGCGTCGAAGAGTCAACTGAACTCGCGCTGTGTAAGCAGACTGTTGCTGCATACGTCCGGTGTTTATTATAATACAAGAAGTTTCCCTTATTAATTACTCGGCGAAATTATTTAACGACGCCGAGAATTACTGAGCCGCGAACTCACAAACCTCCTTGGATGCCGTTTAAGTCGGCATATCCGCCGCCTAATAAACTCCCCGGCGCTTTTCGATTTGTTTTTAATTTAATTTTTGTTTTCAATTGAATCTCGGTACAACAAACGCACACACGCACACGCACACGCGCACAGTCGACGTAGAATTTCAGTTGGATTTATTTTAGTTTAGCGCACAGTTGACTGCTCTCGTCGAGTTTTACGGAGCCGTACTTGCCGTACAATGCAGGCGTACTTGTTTGCAACGCGGCAAGCGAAAGTTCCAAGAGCTCACGTTGCTCTCAGCGAAAGATTGCAGCTAAAAATGATCGTTAAGTCGCGGGGAATCACGTGCGAAAATCGATCTCTCGCACGATCGTGCGATTCTCGGCGAGACGAGGCGAGGCGAGCGTAGAATCCGAGCTTTTTCGGTCGTAGCTCGTTCGCTAAGCTCGACCGCGAGCTATATATCGCGAGCGATTATTGTCCTGGGGGCAAACACCCAGGCTTAAGTAGCGAATCGATGGGCTGCGGCGAGCAATCGTACGAGCTAATCGCGAATTTTGTTGTTGCAGAAGAGCCATCGGCAAAATCACGAGTCACTGGAGTCGCATCGTCGACCGAGCATCGAGCCTCTGTTTCCTTCGGCACCGGTGAGTCTCCATTTTCAAATATCTCTCTCTCTCTCTCACTTATCTTCTCACTTGTCAAATATATATTTCGTCCACCTCTTATCGCGCATTGCGCCCCGATAAAGGGCTGAAACGCGCGCGCAAGAGGTAACGCCGTGCGTTTTACAACGCGAGCTCATTGTCGAGCTTTTTCAACGAATACTCCAACGCATTTTCGTCTGTGCGATATTTTCCCGTTTCGTGTCAGCCACGCGAAGTTCGTAGGTGAACAACGTGCAGACGACCCGGATTTATTATGTTCACATTATGTATGATTGAAATTAATTATTCCGCGGGACATATTATCTCGGGACCGATTGAAATCATTATCATTAATTTATATTACAAAAATCAAGAATTATTTCGCAATTATTCACCGTGAATTCTTCCGAAGCGAAAACCGCCGGAAATTAAGCTCACGGCCGATTTCGCCTCGTCCGCACGCTTCTCCGAAAATCAAGTTACTCAATGTCCCGCTTGCGAAAGCTCGCGGGAAGAAGCCGCATCGGCCTAAACTGCTTTCCACTCGGGGGTGCGCGCGCGCGCGCGCGCGAGAGAGACACCCTGTATTCTCCTACGTGCATTTTTTAAGAATGACTCGCTCCTCGGCGGGTAATAAACGCCTGCCACTCCCCCCCCCTCTCCCTCGTTCTTATCTGTATTTAAGTATCGTGAGCGTCGCGCGCGCGTTAAGAAAGTTTCGGTGCGCCGCCCCGCCGTTGTATCGATATCGCGCTCGTAACGGCGAAGGGTCGAGTTGGTTGACCTCGCATAAAGTGCGGGGCTTGTGGGTCGTGTGTCGGGTATCTTGAAAATCTCGTGGGTCAGGGCGTGGTGCCGACGACGACGACGACGACGACGTCGTCGTCGACGACGAAGACGACGGCGACGAGGTCTGCAATCAGGCTGGTGTGTCTCGCGTTGGTGGTGTGCGTAACGGGCAGAGTTACACGTAACACCCGCTGCAGCCTCGCCTCGTCTCACCTCCTCTTCCCTGTGTACACATCGTCACGTCCTCACGCGCTCTCACACACACACACACACACACACACATACATACGCGCGTAAAACTCACACAGCCGCCGCGAGTCGACTGCCCATTCTGATTAGTAGCAAATAATAGCCGTAACAATAGCTACCGCTCTCCGCCACGGCTTGTCCGTCGCACTCACACCGTTTTCGCGCCACGCGTGTGTTCGTTAGTCTGCCTGCCTGCCTGCCTGCCTGCGTGACTCCCGGCGTCGGTGCGTGCGTGCGTGCGTGCGTGCGTGCGTGAGCGAGCATAAGACCCTTTGTGCCACTCTCTCGTCGAAGGGGTCCGACGAGGCGCCCTTTGCGCGGAAGCCCCGAAGACACGAGCCAGTCAATCCCCATCTGCTTTCGATTCCTCTCGTCTCTCCTCTCTCGCTCGCTCTCTTCTCCGCCACGCTCTGTGCGTGGTTCCCTTGCGCCCTACGCCCGCGGAATTTCGATGATCTCAGCGTAGAAACAGATTTATCGCGGCTCCTTCCGAGCTTCCCGGATACCTCCCGCTCTTCCCCCCCCCCCCCACTTGTCTATCTCCCTGTCTCTCTCTCTCTCTCTCTCTCTCTCTCTCTCTCTCTCTCTCTCTCTCTCTCTCTCTCGTATCTCCATCTCCTACTCTCCTTCCGCTGCTGGTATCTTGGCCGCTCCGGTATCGATCACGAAGCGCTCGCGCGATGGCCAGCTTGATATCATCGTATCCGCGCCGTTCTATCTCTTTTTTCTTCCAACTTCCTTTTTTAGCCCCGCTTCTTAGGAGCGAGTAGCGCCGATGTACGACGCGTTGCATTCTTTATGGACGCTTTGCGGACGATTTATCCGTGATGCGAGAGCGGAAGTGGAGGCCGACGCTAGAGAGAAGACGCTCAATTTCGCGACGCGCTAAAAGAAGTCACGTGCGCGCGCGCGACTACGACGACGACGACGACGACGACGACGACGGCGACGACGCTGAAGAAAGCGACGACGACTATTTCGACCGCCGCTCTCCGCGGGAGTTCTATCTCTCTCTCTCTCTCTCTCTCTCTCTCTCTCTCTCTCTCTCTCTCTCTCTCTTCGCCGTCGCTTCGTTGGCATTCCGTTAGCCGGTTTTCCCTTTTGTTTAGTGCCGCTTCTTATCGCCGTGCCCGTGCGACGAAAGTTATCGTTCGACCGCGGCTGCGAGCGCCGGGCGTCATCAAGAAATAAATGGCCGAGAAGCGAGGAGGTTAAGCTGCTTTTTCGCCGCTTAACCGCGCTCCTTCGTTATCCGAGTCTTGGCAAGACTTCCGACATTAAAGAGAAGCGCGCCGTGGCAACGTTCGGGGACAGGTCGGGGGGTTAAGCCCCCGGGCTTAAGGTTACGGTTAATAGTGGCGATTAACCCTTTACGAAGCCAATCTTTAAGCGCGGATAAAAAATCACGCGAGATTAGCGAGGGATATTGGAAACTGCTCGAAAGCCGGCGCTGGAAGCCGGAGACGAGGAGGAGGAGGAGGAAGGAGGGCTTGGGTGGGACGCACGACGGCGCGGCGGCTGAACGCGCGAAGGATTTCGTTTTATTGAGATAATCGAATCGCGCTCGCACGGAATCTCTCGCAACGAGTGTGTCCACGGAGGTAGTTTGTGTGTGTGTGTGTGTGTGTGTGTGTACGTGTTATTAAATTCTGTCGCTTCATTAGCAGCGCAGAAAGCACCGCAGCACGCGATTCGTAACTCGGGGCGTATTGCTCATTTTTGCAATTCGTGCGATTTAATCTGCAATCATCGCGTTTATCGGGCTCATTAAATGTCGAATTATTTATTTTACATAATAACGACGGGAAACAAAACCCAACGCGACGCACCCGTCGCTTCGTGCAAACATTTTCGATCCGGGAAAATGCAGCCTCGCGATTTCTCGTCGAGTGTAAATTTTGCTTCAACGACGACGATGACGGAGGATTGTCGACCGAAACGCGACGTGAAATAATAAAAAGCGACGCTGCGCGTCACCGTTTCACGACCACGCGTCTCTCTCCCGCGGGGGAATATTCCTCCCGATTTCTGCGAGGAAGAGAGAGAGAGAGAGAGAGAGAGAGAGAGAGAGAGAGAGAGAGAGAGAGAGAGAGAGAGAGGAGGAAGGATGATAAAGAGATGGGGCGAGATGATAAAGTTCCTTATCGCTTACACCTCGAGTCGTTGATCGCGAGGCCAGTCGCGTTACACCGGCGACCCAGATACATTCGATCCTTCGTTATCGCCCGGCGATCTCGAGTTCCAGTCAGCAGAAAGCACCTAATCCCCCGGAAAGCCTCTCGTGAAAAAGCATCGATCTCCAATTCATCCCGTCCGTGGTGCGATCGAGCAGCGGAGCGGAAAGCTCGCCGCAGCCGGAAGTCGGCGGCGGAGGAGCTCCTTTTTTAGAACGAGAATAATGACTCAAATTACGGTCATTTTCTGTGCGACCGCACAGGTGTCCGATTGTGCGCGCGATGGGATTCGCCCCGTGCACACACACACACACACACACGCACACACACGCGCTGCATCGCGGTGGCTAGCCACCGTCGTCACCGCCGCCGCCGCCACTATCGCCGCCGTACACGTGTCACCTGCACTTCCACTGCACGTCAGTAGCCGGCGCGTTGCGGGGATATAGTAAAACTCGCACGGGCGCGAGCGAGCCGATGAGGTGCACGACCGGCCGGCCGCATGCGTTGAACGCGCCGCGCGATGCGTTTGAAGAGCTGGCTTTCGAATCGGCTGGAGTGCCGCGAAACGCGGCTTCGGGGCTGACGAAGAGGCTCGGCCGTTCGTGCACCTTCAAGCGCTCGACAATTTAACTCATTTGCATCCATGGAGGTAAGAATAAATGGAGGGAGCATATGTGGGCGTCGAGGATAAGGGCCATGATTCCTAAGACGTAAGGGGAATGAGTTGTCGCCATTTTGGATAGGAACACTCATTTATTGGTTATTATTGAAAAAGTTGCCTGGCAACACTAGTCCGTTCAAATATAAAACGAGATCAAATGTGTAAAATAAAATAGTTGAGAAATTAATAATATAAATTTTGCGATGTGTATATATGTATGTATATACATATACCAGACACACACACACACACACACACATATATATATATATATATATAAATTATTTATAGTAGAAGAAACGTAACACCTAATTGAAAGTAGAGGAAACCCAACACCATATTGAAAGATATCTGGATGAATTTGTATTTTATTATTTTTATTATTATGCAAATTCTTAAAAAAAAGAAGAAGTATTACCGTGGCTGTGATAAATTGGCAGCGATAATAAATAATTTTATTACTCGTGCGAGTAATAAAACTATTAATCAACGATAATTTATTACTAGCTAATTTATCACAATAATACTTTACCATTAAAGACGTTAAGAAAATGCAACAAAGATGGCCGTGATTGAACCCCCCTTACGTCTTAAAAAGCACAGTTTCTAACTATGCTCCCTTCATATCTTCATATCTCCACGCATCTATATCACCGCGCATTAACACACATCATTGGTGAAAAGTGAACTCGTCGTGGCTCGCGGAATATTCCGCTGATGATAAGGGACGATCATTACGCGCGGATCCTTCCGCTTGCGGACGCAAGTGGCTTGACCAAACGAATCGCGCGGCGTGTCCTCGAGAGCATCCAACTGTCCGCGCGCTGAGAACTGGAAAGCTACGGGCAACAACACCGAGCGACATTCGATACGAAACAATCGCGTGGCGCCTATTAGCGCCGCAGGACGGCATAGGAGCCGGCGTCGATTATATCGTCTCGGGGATCGCAGCCTCACATGTCGATCAGCGCGCAGCGCCGTCGTCGCGAAACGAGCCGCGCGCGCGTGAAACTGATCGCGCCTCTGAATCATGCACGTACGTCGATGCTAATGGCGTTACCTGAGCGCTTTCTCACTTTACGCCGCTGCGTCTACTTTGGCCAGATTATTAACTGTCGGCCGGGACTCGCTCGCGCGCGCGCACTTATTACCCCGCCCGTTATACGGCGCTCTCATCGATAAAGGGGCGTATGTCCCCCGTGTGTCGGCACTCTTCGCCGTCGACATGTCGAATCCTCTCTCGTCTCTCGTTACAGCCTCAGCTTTGGATCTCCCGAGAAGCGCGCACGGCCCGCTGTTTAATTGAACGAACCTCCGGCTCGCCATTACGCGCGGAAAGCCTGTTCTTCCCCCGTCGGGGCCGCTCGCGTCCGGAATATCGAGGTCGCCCCCGTATATCACGGGCCGGAAAAATCGCCATTGACATCCGATCGTGGAGCTCTCCGCTACTGACCGAGTTCTCTCCTTCTCTCTCTCTCTCTCTCTCTCTCTCTCTCTCTCTCTCTCTCTCTCTCTTTCTCTTTCTCTCTCCCCCTCTCCCTGAAGCGCTCCCTGACGTTCGTTCAAGACGACGTCATCGGAAAACGAGCAAGACGCGCCGGCATCGACGACGGCTGATCGATATCGAGAGGGTGTCGTGAAACCGCTCGGATTCCTCAAGAGTCTTCGACTCGCATTCTTCCTCGGGCCAGATCTCGGTGAATCAGAAGGCGGGGGTGGGTGGGAGGAGAGAGAGAGAAACGATCCCGTCGGCAGGTATTTTAATACCCGCGATGGGAAATCGTGCTAATCGGACAAACGAAGATTCAGCCGGGGCTCCCCTTCTGCTACGTGCCGCAAAGGGGAGGTTTGCCGAATATTTCTCATCGCTCACGGCCCGGAAACTCGCGCGTTGCCACGATATTTTTATTGCGGCGAAATTCATGTCAAATTCAATATCAGGGTCGGAGATTCCAGAGACACGCCGAGCGCGCGCGCGCGCGCGTCCTCGATACTCGCTCGGCAGCGCGAGGAACAGACACGGCCGGACGAAAGACGAATGAACGCGCGTGTTGGAAAATCCCCGTGAAAAATTGATCGCGACGCGAGAAGCACGCTCATGCACACCGGAGTAAGTCGCATTTAATTATTTCTTGCCCACGCAAAGCGGCAGCAAGAGTCGATCCGCCGACGGTGCGCGCTTGCTCGTTCGCGCTCGAAGGTTCTGCTTAACGGGAATGCGCGGCGACGATTGTACTCGCCTCGAGGAACGGAGAGGAAAGTTAACGCCTCGCTATCTCTCTCTTTTCCCTCTATCTCTGTAGCCCCCCCCTCCCCCCGCCTCCATCTCTCTTCCTCGTTCGTGTAAATCCGCCTCGGAAACACGCTAATTTTAATAGGTCGCCGTGCATTATTCAGGCAATTGAAGCGGTATAGTCGCCGCACATCTCGCGGCGCGTTAATCCGACCTCTGTGTTTGTGTATGTGTGTGCGTGCGTGCGTGCGTGCGTGCGTGTGTGTTGCGAACGTGCGAGCGTATAAAAGCGAACGTATACGAGCGCACGTTTCGTCCACGTAGCCGCGCTTCGACGCCCATCTCGGCTTCAGTCGGACATAATAAAGCACGTGGCTGCGATAAGGAGCAGGCCGCCGTCGTTGCCGTCGTGTCAAGGGCAGGCGATTTCTCGTTATCTACGGCTATCCACCTGCGCGACGCGTAACCCACAAAGATATCGGTCGGATCGTTTCCGACGTTCGATCACGCTCCGCTCGCGTCGAATCCCGCCCGATATCGTCGTCGTCGGCGCGACCAACATTTCTCTAGGCTGTGGCCGTTTCTCTAAACTGATGCGAGAAAGCTGCAAGGACCGACACACACGTACACAGCCCTGCACACACACACGACACTCTCAGCCACGGGCGGCTGCCGCGCGGACATGAATCACGACGTGCTGCTCGACGCGTAAAAGCGATTATCGAAAGTTTGCTGACGTGTTTTTCCAGTCTTTGATTTCGAGGCACGTCGACTCCGGCCGCGCCGGTTAACAGCGGGGTCTCCGGTCGCTCTTTCGCTCGCTTTTGCTTGTGCGCTATGGCCGCCGGTGGTACAACGGATACGTGTAAAGGCAAGTGGAAAAATAAAGTGGATACGCTACCTCGTTAACCTTTAAGTACTCCGTGAGCCCCACGCCGGGACGTTACACGCTCGGTTCCCGATTCTACACGGAGGTTTGCTTAATCGTGACAAACTGGATGCGGGCGAGGCTTTGTTTCGCCGTGCCGGGGTCGTATCTGTCGCCGTAAATTGCGCGACACTTAGCATAGCGAGACGCCGCGCTCGCTCGGATGGGAATCGTCGTCGCGCGGTGATCAAACGTCAATCTGCCTTCGCTTCGCGGCAGAGGCTGCCGGAGGGGCGGAGGGAGGGGAGGTTTCATCGATCGCCCGCGGAAGAAAAACTATATTCGCGCGAGATCGGGGGCTGGCTCTTCAAACAGCGATTTTATCTTGGCTCTCGCCGGCGGACGGGCGCGTTTATCAAATTGTTTTCATTTTGACGATTTGCCGCGCGCGCGACATCATGAACGATAACGAGAATCCGAATGGGAGGCACGATGTGGAAAAAGCCGCTCGTGAGCGAACAGATCTCTCTCTCTCTCTCTCTCTCTCTCTCTCTCTCTCTCTCTCTCTCTCTCTCTCTCTCTCTCTCCTCCCCTTCTATTTCCATATCATCAATATTAGTTGTTCCGCTAGCGCTGAAAATACTAATTCCGCGCGCGCAGCGGGCGCAGTCATATCATCGGATATAATGATATAACCGACCCCGCCTCATACAGCCGCGCGCGCCGATCAGATAGACGTATCCAGGCGTGCGCATGTTATTTGCAGGCAAATAATATCGAAAATTCGTCGCAACGGCCGACCTTAATCGCGTTTGTTGTCGCGCGCTCGTTCCAGCGCGTGCATTTCGCGAGCGTATTGACGCGGCGGGGAAAACTCGGCGGAAAAACCGGCCCGAGATCGGGCTGTCTCCCCGCGCAGAGCCAAACTGGTGACACGAGGAAGGTCGATCGCCGACAACGTCAGTCACGGTCAGCGGACGTAAAAGGGATTACCGAAACTTCACTAATGTGATTTCCTTCCGTCAGTCGGCCGGCCGGCCGGCCGTCTGGCCGATATGCGCGTTACTTGCAGTTCGACTGCGTGTCAATGGCAGCCGAGGCGACGACGCAACGAGAAGATGCGTCGAGAAGAAGAGCTTCGATAAGGCCGCGTATACTTTCCAGTCTTGTCGTGGGAACGTCTTCGGCACGTCTCCACGCGAAATGTCGAGCCCATCGCGTCCTCGTCGTCGTGGTGGTTCGACCGGACCCGTGTCGGTCATTAAGGGGAGAATTACGAACGCGGAAGGCTGTTCTCAAGGCTATTTTTGCGAATTTTTTTTACGAAACAAAGAGCAGGATCAGTGGACTTGAAATGTTCACAGTGTATTCATTAATGTTCAGAGTATAAAAGAAAATATTATCGAATCACAAGAACCGATCCAATTTGTAATTATAGATAAAAATGCCAGTCATTCGTTCGCGAGCTCCGTGTTTGCTGTTGACATAATTCCGGGCCTCTCACTACTCTGAAACCAGAAAATAAGAAAAAGTTTTGAAATATACGGTATAGCCCGTATCAAAATGAAGGCAGTGAAGCCAAGTTTGGAAAAATGACTGTACAAAAAGAATAGTATTGAGAATGAAACTTTTTTCGACTTGTAATCATGTTTAAAGAAAATGAATAAAATAAAATATAACTATGTTCGAGGTAGGGGAGCGGCAACTACATGTCTACTGTATATTATATAAGAATTTCAAGTTATTCAGTTCAGTAGTTCTTGCGCAATCGTCTCGACAATTTAAGAAAATGGTGTTTCCAGATAAACGCGTTTAAAGTTCTGCACGCGCTTTCCACATAGATGGTAACAAATTTATTTTATACTTTGAACATTAATGAATACACTGTGAAAATTTCTAGTCCATTGATCCTATCGTTTTTCTGTTGAAAAAAGTTCGTAAAAATATCCTTGAAAACGGCTTGCTCCACATACAATTCCCCCCTTAAGAGCGAAACGTTGTTTCCCCGCGTCTCTTTCTCCCTCTCTTTTCTCCTCTGCCTCTATCTTGTCCGCTTTTTCGCCTCTCTCGATGTTATATTTTACGCGACGTTATTATTTTTCGTACGACCGGAGACACATCTCGGAGACCGATAAATTAATCTTGCTAGGTCGATGATTTCCGTGCATACACGTACCACGAAAGAGAGAGAGAGAGAGAGAGAGAGAGAGAGGGAGAGAGAGAGAGAGAGAGGGAGAAAGCCACGCGCTCGATGTTTCCTCGACCAAGCGAATGGTAGAAACCGGTCCGAAGGCGTCGCGTCGATTTTCTCTCGCTCGATCGTCGTGCAGATGGAGGGCCGTGGAGCTTTTTTTCCTCCTCTTGCCCAATGAGTTTCACGATATAGCCAGCGAGAGAATCCGCTCTTCTTTCATTCCCTAACAATTCTCAGAATATAAATGTATGCTATCGGATATCGGACGCGTCGGCGAGGTCCATCGAGGCAAAATGTCGCCTTTCTTTCCGCCACTGATTCGACGTGCAATTTTGAATCGCGCGTGTCATGTGGGCACATATTCACACGCGCGCACGCGCATATACACAATTGTGGAATTGGCGGCACGGTTCGACGAGTTCTCGTTAACGATTCTTAGGGCGGCCGATCCGAATGCGAGACTTCTATCAACTCCGCGGCCGCGGCGGCAAAGGGCGGCGCAGATACAATCGCGACGTTTAATCACGATCGTTCGAACCGCCTGTTAGCCGGTACTCTAATTTTTGTCTCGAATCACGATATCTTTGACGACATGAAAGGGGCCACGGATGCTGATTGCATCGACGCCGTCAATCACACGGGACGGTCGGCAAAAATTGCGATTGTTGAAGCCCCTCGGTAACGCGATTTCCGCGAGCGCGCGACGACGCTCTTTTCCGCGCGCGGCCTCGGCGGCTGCGCGCTCTCGCGTTCGCGCGGCCGCTTCAATTACGCGTCGTCCGACGGCTGAATTGTATAGCAAAAGATCGTATTGCAAACGGATAGACGAGAGCGTAACGGAGATGCGAGAAAGGCGGAGTAGACGAGAATCGCGCGGAATCGTTAAAAGCGCGCACGAGGGCGGCTGTGCCCCTCTTTCTCTCTATCTTTCTCTCTCTCTCTCTCTCTCTCTCTCTCTCTCTCTCTCTCTCTCTCTCGCGCGCGCGAAATCCCGGCATGAATACAGAAAGCTGTTTTGCAACGGCGGAATTAGAGTCGATATGATGTTTACGATAACAGGGGGCGCGCGCGCTGCATATATAACTAATATAATTTTATTCGATCGTGCATGTTTATAATTAAACGAAACACTCCGCGTACGTGCGCGGATGGAGCCGAAGCGTGCGTGTTGCTTCACTTTCATCCCCTCTGTTCCCCTCCACCTCTCTCTTGCGCCAAGGTCCCATGTAATTGGATACGCGTGACGGGCGAAAAACTTGCGAAATAATTCCAAGTTCCTTATCCGCGTCGGCGACGGCGACGGCGGCGGCGGCGGCGGCGGCTCGATGGCCGCGAAGCCGCTGCGATTTTCCGACATCATTATTCGGCCGTGGTTGAAACACGTCAAACGCGCTTCGACGTCGAGCTGACGCGCGTTCGTTGTGGAAAATCGTGCGCGCGGTTTTCGATCGATCGGGGCCGTGCGCTCGGTCGCGTCGCCTTCTAATTCTAGCCCCGGCTAAAACGATACGCGGTGGGAAGGGAGGCGGCGGAGGCCGAGATGGAAAGAGCAAGCCGACCCGAGCGATATTATCCGCGGGATGACGATCGCGCCGGCGCTCTCCGCGCGGAGATTTTTCCTACCGGCCGGGAACGGACCCCCCCCTCTCCCCCTCCACCGCGGTGATACGACACGGCATGAAAGCCGATTCCGTCGACGCCCCGTCAATCACGGCGCGGATATAAAAGCGATTACCGAAACATCGCTAATGTGATTTTCCCGCCGAGCGGTCGCGGGCCCTCTCGGCGTGTATCGGCGACAGCGCGTGTATTGACTTTCGCTCGGCTCCTCGTGAATGAAAGATGGCGTCGCGCGCGACCGACCGGTCGATACGCGCGAGCGTCCGGCGAAATTAATTCCTTTTGCAAAATCGCCGTTCTCTCACGACAGCGCGGCGCGGCGCGGCGCGGCGCGGGTCCGCGCGCCGCGTGTGAAAGCTGCGCGCGGGCAGCTGAAATTTGCGATATTCGCGGACGAAAATCCGGCCGCGACGTCTGCGCGACTGTCTCGCGGGGAATTTCTCGAGGTCGGTTGCTCGTTAGCCGGCGTGAGTGTAAATCGGCATTATACCGCCGCGTGTTCGCGCGAATACGATCGTTTGTAGAAACGCGTGAGTGCGCGTTCCGAGGGATTTAGATTCTTTCTTCTTTTTTTGAATTTTTTCCTCCCTCTGCGAGGGGGGAGTGTGTCAAAAAGGTTCGAAACGGCGCTGTTAGTCCCCGCGGATGCAGATCGGCGTGAAAACTTGATCGGAACTAACCGAGAGTCACCAGTCGCGCGACGTTTTGTTTTTTGCCTTCTTCCCGCTTTTAGAAGGCGGAACTCGTCTCCCAGAGGCGGCGAGACGAAAATCACGGAAATATCGCGGCGATGGCAGCTTTTGGTTTGCTTCATGGAATATTTGAAAGAAATGCAAATATCTCCTCTCACACACATATTCACCCTCATGCGAATGAAATGCAAAGGGCGGAAGAAAATACCGCTCTTCGGCCACGGCGGGTCCTTCGGTGGTGTCCTTATCGAAAGCTCGCAGGCAGCGACGATCCGTGTAGATCGTCTAAAATGCTCTCCCTCTCTCTCTCTCTCTCACTCTCCTTGCTCTCTTTCTTCCTCTTCTTCTCTCTTCTTCTCTCTTCTTCCCGAAGGGCTCGCCGGGTTATTTACTTGAATAAACCGCTCGATAAAAAGAGTACATACGATCCCTCGTCAGCTTCGTCGTCGTCGTCGTCGTCGCCGACGTCGTTACCGCTGCCGTTGCCGTTGCCGTTGCCGTCGGTGTCGTCGTAGTGCGACGTGCATTAATAATTTCGCGGATACTTGGCGTATAAATCGCGCGCGTGCCTTCCCCCGCAACTTACTCCGTCATTCTAGCGGAAACGCGACATGAATTTGTTATGACGCGGGAGCTGACCGACGCGAGGGCTATACCGCTCCAATTATCGCCGCGCTCGTCCACGGTTATTTGTTCGGCTGACGCGATATGCACAGTATAAAATTGCTTGTTGCCGGTAACGTGATTAGCCGCTGGTAATACGTCGCCGGTCGGCGATTCATGAGGCGGGCGGGCGGGCGGGAGTTACAGTATATCGAGGTGTAGCAATAAATAAATGAACGGAGAGGGAGCGCGCGCTAGCATATTCAGCCGATTACAAGTGATTATTAATACACGGACGAATTCATAAAGAAAGCCGCGACATTACAGACGAGTCATTATTTTTCATTGTACCGTAATACTATCGGCTTAATAGTACAACGGTATTTAATGAGGTTGACCTGTGGTGTAAATGGTGCGCACGTGCACTCGCATGTGTGTGTGTGTGTGTGTGTGTACGTATCAGGTCATCCCGCCGCCGTGGGCATTGAACTTTAAACCCGATAACTTCGAAATACCATAAACGATGATATCTCCGTCGTCCATTTGCCTCTCCGAGTAAAAAAGGCGCTGCACAAATAACGCCACCGCGCGCAGATGTCGGCCTGTCTCTCCTTCTTGCGCTTGTTCTTTCTTTCTTTCTTTCTTTCCTTCTCTTTCCCTTCTTCTTTCTTCCTTTCTTCCGTTCGTTCGTTCGTTCGTTCGTTCGTTCGTTCGTTCTCCCGCCCGGTTCTCGCTCTCGTCTCTTTCTCCGACTGGGGAGAAGAAAGACGAGCATATCGATTGCTCCGTTGAAATATTTGCTATTTATGCGTTCCGCGCAGTGGCATATCGTCCTTATCGATTATCGGCCCAGATACAGCCCAGTTATTTAAAATTCATTACAGATGTTGCCTCATATTTCATTTATTTAATTCGCTCATAATTATCTTTCTGCAATATTATCGCATAATTTTGGCACGGCGTCGTGTTCATTTTGTTCTCCGTTTAAATGCGCAAGATACCTGAAATGCAGTTTTAATTTGCATCGATTCCATTTGCGCGCACATCCACCGCTCGAACCGCGCGCGCCGCGCCGCGCCGCGTCGCTCGTCGGCGCCGGAAGTTGCGTCGTTCGCGTTGGAAAAATTGCCGCACTCCCGTCGGAATTGGAAAAATGCAGTTATCGGGCGCCACGAGGAGATGGAGAGCAAGGGAGAGGCGCGTCGCGTTAGCGAGCTCGCGTCGTAATCTCGCGACAGTCGCGACAGACGCGGGTCCTTGTCTAAAAGTCGCGCGGCGATCGTTATGACCCTGTTAAATTCCACGATCGAACGCAAACACACCCAGCGGTGCATCGCTGAGCTTGATTACACCGTGCCTTTCGAAATTAGAGGCCCCGTTCCCGTACGCACTCGCTCCGTGTTTAGAATAAAAACAAAAGAGCGCGCGCGCCGCGCTGATTAATTCGACCGCGCGCGAGCGGACCCCGTTACACCGCGCCCACAAAGAAACTAATCTTTTGTAATAACTTTGGCATCATTCCGCTAACACAGCACTCCGCACGTCTCCCACGAGCTTTCATCAGCGGTAAAAGATTGGCGCACGCACGCACGCACTCGCGTACGTACATAATACACACGTGCGCTTAAATATTAGCGAAAGAAACCCCTGGCGGAGAGCATGTTAATTTTAATGCGAGCTCGTCTCTCTCTCTCTCTCTCTCTCTCACACACACACACATATACACAGCGTCTTTCAGCATCTCGCGCTCCCGCTCGAGAGGAAGTCACTTAGCCGCGCGAAGGCGCGCCGTTACCATTCCGGTATGTCACTAATCTGCAAGTCCCACCGCTAATTATTCGACCCCGGCCGGCGCATCGATAAGAGTCACGGCGGAGCCGAGAGCACACGCAACGACACCGTCGCCGTGTCGATCGCCGATCGTCGTCTTCGCGGCCGCGCCCGCCGCCGCTTATCGTCGCGCGCGATCTAACGACCGCTACCCCCGCGAGGCATTCCGCGCGCGCGGATGTCTACGCACATGGCACGACTCTTAACGTTATTACTTTCTTCGCGTCACGTGTCGCTAATCGAAATTAATAGCGAGAGCTCTCGCGCTCGCTCGCGCGGCGAGAGAAGAAGAGACGGAGGGCAGGAGGGAGACAGCCTCGTTCGGCCGGAGTGGTGTCGTTATTAAATTCCGCGTGCTTTCCGTGCGCGCGTGACAGTGTCACTGTCAGTGCGCGTGCTTTCCGGTAATTCCGGACGCGCGCGCGCGCGCGCGCGAGCGCGAGGATAACCGAGCGTGCGAGAGAGCGTGCATTAGACGGTGGATTTTATCGGCCGCTCGAACTCTCACCCGGCGCGCGATTATCATCGCGATACCTTCGCCAGGCCTCCGCCTGGAAACGTAGCGTACACGCGCGTGACGGAAGTGTACACTGCCGGGCGGCGGCGGTCGTTGCGCCGCGTTGCGCCGCGGCCTACGTACAGGTGTTCGTGCGCCCGCCGGCTATAACGCGCGGAGTGTCCCGCGGACTATCGTGTCGTGCCTCGTCCACCGGGCGTGCTTGATAGACCTTCCTCCAGCTTGCCCCGCTCGGAAGCGAGGAGCGTGAGAGAGCGAAGCGAGTGAAGTCGGCTCGGAGAGAGAGAGAGAGAGAGAGAGAGAGAGAGGGGAGAGAAAGAGAGATGGGGAAGGGGGAGATCGAAGTTGGGTCTGTGATAATATAGTCGTCATCGGAGCCCCGTCTCATGCGAGACACTAGGGTTTCACCTCGGGTGCGTCGGGTCTGAGCGTTTTACTCGCGTGAATCGCACGGCAACCGTCTGATTCACGGCGCCGCACACGCCGTCGCGCCGCGCGCGCGGAACTCGCGGTTAACTCTGAAGACAAAGCTGGGCAGTGTCGCTTATTTATTTATGGTATTAACGGGAAGTTGTTTCTTTGGAGCGACGCGCCTCGACGTTTATTACAGAGCGGCAAGCAAAGTGCAAGGGGAAAGATGGAGATATTATGAAAGTATCGGGAAAGAGATTCTCGAGACCGTTCGATTATTTCCCGCATTTCCATTGTGTTTCCCGGGGAAAGCGGAATTATCCCGATCGCGGCCTCCGTTCTGAGTAGTTTCGTAATTCTCGGAATCTCTCTCTCTCTCTCTCTCTCTCTCTCTCTCTCTCTCTCTCTCGGGACTTCTTCGAGCGACACTTCACTCAAAACGAGAAAAGTGGCGGTGTTTTCACTCGGAGCGATAGCGAAAAACTGGCGGTCGCAGGAACGAACGTCTCACTGTAGCCTAATCCAATGGGAAAACTCTCCGCCATTCGACAAAAGGTGGGTGGCGTTTTGAAGCTCGTCGAAAAAAATGTCGCGTTTTCCAAGCATTCAACGGAAAATCGTAAACTCGTTTCTGCGCGCGACACCGGCGAGATTTTCGCCGCACTCCCGCCTGCGCGCGATCGGCCCGTAATTTGTATAATTTACCAATTTACCGCCCGCGCAAATTTGGACGCGATCGCCGGCCGTGATATTGATATCGTGTTCTCTCAAGCTCGCGATACCGCGATCGCCGTCCATCTCCGTCGGCGTGGCGAGAATTGCTTCGCGGCGGCCGTCGTGCGGCCGAGAGCGATTTCCGGCAGTCGTTCCCCTCGCGAGCGTCCTTCTCGCCTCGTTTCTCAGCAAGGATTATGCAAACCCGGGTCGTTCCGTGCGCCCGCTTCTGGACGACATTAGACCCCGTGCACGGGGAAAAAAGGCGCGTTACAACCCCCCGGCAACGGGGTGGGTCCTGATTATAGCGCTGCATCTCGCGCTCGCGACGCGATAAAAAAATATGCACGCCAGGCCGATAAAAGTTGCGCGGCGCAAATGAGGCTCGCCAAGGCTGCGCGCCGCACGGTCAGGTAATTGACTCGAAATTGAAAGAGTGTCGTTACACACCGGAAGCGGGCGACGGCGCGACGCGACGCGACGCGACGCGGCGGCCGCTTATCGCCGGGCCCGCTCGTGTGTCTATTAATCACGACGCGCGAGAGATAATGCGACCGCGTTGCCGTCGCCCGGGCTCCGAGGGTTATCGCGCGCGCGCGTAATTACGCGTTCCTAATATCTTCCGCCTTGCGCCGCTAATTAGCCCCGTCCCGATGTCGCAGCGCCAGCCGCGCCGTGACTTGACAAACCGATGCGCGATTTTTGTCGGCCACTCGCTCGCTCGCTCGCTCGATCAGAGTTCTCGCTGCAGTCCCGGCGCCGATAATCGCGAGGTAATCGCGTATGCTTCAATCACGCTAGATTAGCTCCGTGCGCTCGGCGAGCGCGATCTTTATCGTTTTACCCGGCTACGGTATCAATCACCGCGCGCGCGCGCGCGCGCGCACCACGACGATCAGCCCGCGTCCAGAGGTTATTCCATAGCCGCGCTCGAGTGTTCCGAGCCGCGAGTGCGGCGGTTCTTGGCGAGACTCGCTCCCGGCTGGCGAGCTCCGCCGGGGAAGATGGATTTTCGGACATTACCTCGTTTGTACCGCCGCGTGTACCGCTGACTGCGCGAGTAGTTTCGGTGGCGGTGGGTGTCCGGGATCGCCACGGAGCAGCCAGGACCCAGGGATCCCTGGGTCGAGAGGACAGGTCGCGCTGCGGCCAGCGATACGTCATATATTTCCGAGTGCATGAAATTATTCATCGCACTGGATGGTTCCGATTTTAACGGACGTTCAACGAACTCGCCGGGCTAGCGGGGAACGCTCGAGTCGAAATTTAGAATCCGCTCCGAAGGGTCGGTATTTATTTATAGGTCGTCTTCGCTCGATGAGGAATCGCGGCTTTGTGAACCTTTTATGGACGCTCAATCTGATCTATCTGTACTTATTTTACACCGCGAAGTATATCCGTCCGAGCCTGCCGAACAAGGTGGAACAATGTAGCTGGTACGTCTACTTTGTCTACATCTCTCCAAGGTCACCCGTGCATTCTTCGAGGTCGGCGGAATTCGCGGGATCAGCGCGGAAAGGAAACTTCGAACTCGCAGCGAACGTCAGCGAGCGTATCTCTCGATCGAATTACAATCGGCCCTCCTACCCCTCCCCCACCCTCGCGTCGGTAGCTTGCTGATGTCTGGGTGAAATCTTTGGCCTCGTATTTGCGCGATCAAACGCCACCGAATCGACCCGGAAACGTCAGACGATAGACATCTCGGGGTACGCTTCTTCCTCTCGTCAGCCTCGGCCTCTTCTCAGCCCCGCCGCGTTTTCCGAATCGGATTGCGTGCGCCTGTGTGCTCCCCCCTCCCCCCCCCCCGCCAAGCGCTCCGAAAGCGTCCGTTTTCTGAACTCAGCCGTCGCGGGCTGATCTCTGACGTCACTTCCGGCCCTCGCGGTGTTCCCTCCTTTCAAGATCCGACGTAGATTGCGAGCTACAACGAGTCGGGCGTTCGTGCATAGGATTTTACGGTTTCGTTCCTTTGTTCGTTTCCGCCGCCGCCGCCGCCGCCGCCGCCACAGAAGTCGCGCAGCAGGAACAAAGAGCGCGCGCGCGCGTGCGCGCGGCTGAGAAGTTAACGCGCGACATATTCGCGCGATCGTGAAACACCGGAATCTCGAAGGAAAGGAATCTCGAAGAAAACCGAGCTGGAATCCGCGGCGACAGGGGAGACAAAGTGCTCTCATTTCCAATCGGCCTCGCGCGCTCTCTCGCCTAGGGATGCCGGTTTTTTTTTTTTCAAACAGATCGATTTGAAGATCGATTCGAATCACGGAGAAAAAGTCGATCTTTAAAAAATCGGTTTATGAAGAATCGATTTCAGAAAATCGATTTGAATCAGTATGCATGTGGAGTGAACCACTCCATTAAAGTATATTATCCGTCAAATTTCTACACTCTAAAGTAGACCTCGTGTAATTCATATAGTTTAATATGAATTAAAGAAATTAAATTTTAATATGAATTAAAGAAATTAAACATATGGTATTCTTTTGGTTGGTTCTGTGTATGTGTGTGTGGCCAGAACAAAATAGAAAAAGATCTTTAAATCTTTTTCTATTTTGGCTAAGGATTTAATTAGTTTGATTAAAGTCAATCAAGGGTTTGTAAACGTTATTAAGTAAGAAATTACGTTTACTATTGTATGGAGTGGCTGTGGTTGGTTCGCGCGTTTCGTTCCTTTGAAAATTCTCGCCCACGGGACATCGGTCTAAAGGCAACATAATGTGCATTGTGCAACCGTTGAGTGAGTTCAAATATTACAACTAAAAAAAGTAAAAAAAAACTATATTACTAGAAGAGACTGAGAAAGTCGTGTTGACGATTTTCAGAATTTACAGATCGCGATCCTTGAAGCGATTCAGTTCCAGAGAATCGATTTGAAATCGATCTTTTAGGCTCCGATTAATCGATCTTCGATTAGATCGATTTAAAATCAGAGTCCTTATTCTCGCTTCGTTGGCTGGCCGTCTGATTCCTTGGCGAGTCCGTCCGTCGTGGAACTCGCCTCGATTGCGATATCGACGGGCACAATGAAGACGGTTAACGCGCTCGGCTAAATGCGCGCGCGCTCACGAAGAGGAAAAAGCTGTCGTCCGCTCGTCACGTGACCAACCGAACGCGCGCGTTTCGGACGAAGGAGAGGGACAGAATTCCCGCTGTTCGAATTTTCCTGTCGTCGAAAACGCTACGTCCATTATTTTCGCTACGTCCATCGCCTCTTTAATTCGACCCGAGTCTCTTCTCCGCGCCGCCACGCCCGGCTGCGACTTTATCGCTCGGGCGATACAGGGAGCCGCATTCGATGTTGACTCGGGAGGAAAACAAAAGCATCGTGCGGATGTTAGCGTTAAATAAACAAGACGAGAGGGACGTGAGAGAGACGAGAAGGCGGGAATGCGGCGAGAAGTTAACGCGACGTGTTTGCGTGATCGCGAGCGCCTCGCGATCGTCGCGCTGAGGAGCGGGGGGGGAGGTCGAGGGAGAACCTTGCTCTCTGACGAGAAGAAGAAGAAGAAGAAGAAGAAGGTGAGGGTGGATAAGGGAGGAGGATGAGACGCACGGCGGTTACGGAAACGGTGCCGATCATTACCGGGCTGCACCTGCGTCGGCGTCCGCGGAACTGCCGGGTATAAGATGATGATCCGCCGATAACGCGCAAAGTATCGAACGCGTCCGTAAATAAGTAGACGTCCGTTTCTTCCCTCTGCGGGCGCACCACCTATGGCGGATCGTGTAATTCTCGGCTGATATTTCCCGCTTCGATTGCCGATTGACGCGGTGGTGGGTCTTCGCGCGCAGCAGTTCTCGTCGACAGATATCCGGTTCAAATGGCGAGACGCTACTTTTTCTTGCCTTTTTTCCCTTTCTTCCCCGTATATCTCTCTGTCGCGTCGGTTTTATTTTCACGAACAAGGCGAAGAGCGGACCGAGGCGGGGATAGCGCGGTGCAGTTTCTCGCGACGGATGCGGATCCTCGCGCGTCCACGGACACGAGCGGTTACACCGGCCGGGCGTCTTCCTGCTTCTCCTTTTACCCCGCTCTCTTTGTTAATTCGAGGAAAAGCCGTCGCGCGCGACGTATTCTCGATAACGACCGCGGCTTAAGAGGCCGTTTCTCACTCCCGAGGCGTAAACGGAGCATAGAAATGGCCTTGTGCAAAAACCGCCGCCAGTAGCCGCCGCCCCCCCCCCCCTCTCCCGTCTCCCGATCCCGTGTACATTGGCATTGTAAACGTCGTAACTGCGATCTTCTTTTCTCGGGAGATAGAGAGCGGCGGCGGAGCGACAGAGAGAGAGAGAGAGAGAGAGAGAGAAAGGAGGGAGGGGCGGGAGGGGGAAGGGAAGCGCGCGCGGCTTCGACCGGATAATTTGCAGTAACACCGAGCGTCTTTGTTTCGCGGCTAAGCGTTTCCTCGTTATTGTATTCGCTACGAGATTGTAACAGTCGTCGCAACTACGTACTCCCTGTAGATACCGCGTTCGTTGCCGCTACGGCGCATCGCAGCAGTAAATACCTCGCGAAGAGGAGAACGGCGTACGCGCCGCAGCCGGAGAAATTGTTCGCGTAATGGGTATCTCTTATTCTTACGAGCGTACCGGCCGCCGCCGTCGTTTCTGCTTCTCCGCGCCCATTCGTTTACGGTACGGTCGCGGAGCGGCCCGTTAAAAATTTATTACAATCCTGGCTGGCGCCCTGCGAGCTCTCCCTTTCCCTTCCGCTCCCCCGTCCCCGGGGCCGGCGCGAGGGAGAGGAGCGAGGTCGGCTGCGTGAAGCCCGCAGCGACAATTACAAGTTTTACAATTTGATTATCGTTCGTGAAGTGGGTTCGGCCGGTGCAGTTACCAACTATATTCCGCGACTACTCACCTATTAAGAGCCAGACTGGAACTTTGTGGACCCCTGCCCCTCCGTTCACCCCTTCTTTCCACCTTCTTTGCTGCTATTATTTACGAAAGCCAATGGCTCGTTCGATCGACCCAGTTTTGCCGGTTTTTTCCCCTCTTTTTCACCCAAGCAAGCCATTTTATCTCGCTGTTGCTCTCTCCTCCTCTTCCTCCTCCTCCTCCTCCTCCTCTTCATGCTCTTCCTCCGCCTCTCCCACCGGCCGCGCGGCCACGCCGAGCTTCACCCCCTCCCCCTCCCCCGCCGATGCTGTCGGGAGCAGCCTTGTCATATTCAACTATAGAATATTCAACCGCGAGCTATTACGGCTCCTCGTCACGGCTGCCTTTTATTTCGCGAAAGCTCGCTGCGTTCGCGGGACCGTCGCTCGCGCGCGATGGCAATTTATTTATATTAATTCAGAATAATCTAATTTTTGCGCCCGCCGCCAGGCTCGCGCTCGCTCGCGCCGTAAAAACGTCGCCGGTGATGTGTATATTTCCACGGTAATCTCGTTTCATAAACCGCCCCGCCGCCTCTCTGTCTGCACGAATTTGTTATAACTCGATTAAGCCGATTCATGAGATCGACATCGTCCGTCTTGCACCGCGCTGTATTAACGCGACCAAATGGAGCGTTCGGCGATAAATCGCGCGACACGAACGGCGCCACCGAATACACAACCCCTAACTTGCTGCCTTGTACGTTTCCCACGTTTCTGCGACCTGTCCGCCGTCTGTCGTTTTGCGATTCGCTCGCGATTTAACGCGAAATCAAACGCGCTTGTTCGAAAGCGCAGTTAAACATCGCGTATCATCTCTCGCGAGTGATCAGGGCGAGACACAATACGGTAGAAGCAAAACATGTGAGTGCGCGCAGACAGGGCCAGAGGGAGAAAAGAACGATCTGATCGATCGGAGGCGGATCACCGACGAGGGGATGATCGTACAGCTTAGCTCCTCGAGACGAGAGAGAGAGAGAGAGAGAGCCGGGGCTTTCGTCCAACATCCAGCAGCATCGTCGTCGTCGTCGTCGTCGTTCGGGCGTCGTTTCGCTCGACTTTGCGTTAGCGCGCCGTTTTCGAGGGGAACGCTCGGTGGAACGCGAAAGTTCCAGCCGTTCGGACGACTATCTTACATCCATCTCGAAACTCCGGCAGAAGCGATCTATCGGTCCGGACGCGCGAGAAGAGATATCCGGTCGGTCCGGTCTAGCTACTCCCAAGACGATCGCTGCTCCTGATTTATCGTCCTATTTTACTATTACCCCACGGTGCACTTTGCAATTACGCTCACCCTGCTCCCCTCCGTGACCTCCACCTCTCGCCCCCCGTCACACCCCCTGTATCCGCGGCGCGATGTTAGCGCGCCCGCGTAGTCGCGGATTAATACGTACACTTATCAGGGATGATTTATCAGAGCTCGACCGGTCGAGCGACGCGCGCGACCCGTGATCGCCCGAAGTCACGGCCTCTTTCTCCTCCTGCCTCCCCCTCCCCCCCTCCTCGTCCACCTTCTTCACCTTCACCTCCTCCTTCTCCTCGGGACAATCAATTTGATGGGAATCTACCGGCGGGCGAAAATACCGTGGGGCGGTCGTTCATCCTTGTCAGACGGTAATTAACGTAAGCAAAGATCGTTATCTCCTTTGAAGCCGGTGTTCTTCTCTCCTCCTCCTCCTCCTCCTCCACTTTCGCCCGCTCGTCTCCTCGCCGCGACGTGCCACCCTTCTTTTCACCCTCCTGCGTGTGTGCGTTCGGGAAGGGTGCCGCCGAGCCCTTCCTACTACACCGTCGTGCGCTCCTTGTGTTTCCCCCCTTTTTATCGCGCAGCTACTTCCCCACCGCCTCCCCCTTCCCCTCCCCCTTCCCCGCCTCCTCCCTGCACCCTCATCCCGGGCCGCTCCCGTCGTAACCAGCGGCTGTCGACCGTCTGCCGTTTTCCTCTCTGTGTTTCTGCCTCGTGTTCGCGTCCCTCTTTTCTCTCCGCCCCCCTCCGCCCCCCTCGTGTTTTTCCCGATAACGCGGCCGACGTTGGGTCGAGGAGAGTGTGCGTGCATGCGTACGTGCGTTGTCGTGTGTGTTTTGAATTCGCCGTGTGCGACGCGATTTTCATTGGACCGCAACAAACACGCGTCGTGCGGCGAGCGCGGCCGCGTGTCACCGCCGCCGCCGCTGTTGTCGCGCACGCTTTTCGAAATTTCTGCGTGACGTCACGGCATTTTGCCGAGGGATGCGTAGCGTTTCGAAAAAAAAAAAAAAAAAAAAAAAAAAAGAAATTACCCGCGCAGGTCGTGTCCCTGCCAGTCGCGTTTCCCACTCGCGGCGAAAGCGAGTCGCTTCGCGGCCAAGCGGGGCCGGGACGCTCGCGTTAATTTCTCCGGGCTTAAGCCGGGAGAACGGCGCGATCGATGCCTTTGCGGTGCGGGATACTTCCAGTTGCTTCTTCTTCCGCAGAATGTTGTATTAATCCTCCCGCCTCGCCCCTCCGCGCTTACGATATCTCTAAACGGTGGAAACTTACTATCGCGCGCGTTCACGTCGGTACACAGAATCCTCGGGATTAGCGCCCGCCCGCTTCCCCCTCGCGAGAACCTTCCGCGACGCTGCCGACCGGAATATCTCGTTCTGTGCTTCTCCCTCTTTTATTTATTTATCAATTTTTTTTTGTCAATGCGGCCGGGAAGAATTACGCGGGCGACTACTGGGGCGCTCAGAAACGTCCCGCCGATTAAGCCGCCGCGGGCAATTACTTGCCAAACTCGAGTAGCGGGCGATGGCGGGAGCGCCTTTTTCTTCGCGAACGCATTTTCGGTAATCGAGCAGAAGGGGGGCCGGATGGGTGAGAGAGGAGGGATCGTCCCACCGGGCCGTCGCGAACACGCGTTGCTGCAGCACTATTCCGGCCACTCGACGAGTTAACGCCCGTGAACGCGTAAAACGCTCTCGATCGCGTACCGAGTGCCTGCGCGATGCATGCACGGACGCATACACACACACACACACACACACAGACACGGGCACTCGGGAGAATGATGAGCGCGTGCAGCACACAAACAAGCGGCGAATCGAATGAATCCATAACGGATATGACAGAAGGGTTACCGTTTTTCCCATTACTCCGCCCTGTATCGGGATCCGGAAATTACCTGCCGTCGTATTATCATACGAGGGTCAAATCGAGACCTCGCCCTCTCTCCTCTCCCGCCGCCTCGCCCCCTCGCTCGTCTGGCCCCCTCGCTCGCGTGTGCCGCTGCGGGGTTCCGCCGCACGCGAAATACCGTCGCGCCGTGTCCGCCAATCAATAGCCTACGTGTCTGGCAGTCCGGATTTTTAACGGCGCGACCGGGGCGGGATAAAACCGCCTCGGAATGTGTATCCGACTGCGGTTTAAAATATCCGCGCGAGCGTTCGGCCAGCCGTCGACCCGTATCGTGTGCTCGAAATCGCGTACACAATGTCGTTCGCCGTGTTTAGGACCGGCCTCGCGCGCGTTTCCGCGCCCGCAGAGGCGCCGAAAGCGACGTTCGAGCGCTCTGCTGCCTCTCTCTCTCTCTCTCTCTCTCTCTCTCTCTCGATCTGTATTTATTACAAACAAGTTTCGACAGTTATGCTATTTATTTTATAGGCGTTCGACGCGCGCGTTTTCCCGCGGGGGCCGCGTCCGTGACCGTCCGCAAATTAATAGGCCGATGTGCGAGTTAAACGTAGCGCGACCCGCTTTCGCATCGCCGCGCCGACTTTCGTCGCGCGTGATCGCGCAAATCGGACTGGATCCCGACCGGAGCCCGAGAGATTCTCCGCGCGAGGGTCTCCGCGGAAACGGCGAGACAGCGTGTATAAATTCACGTCCGGAGTATTAAATACGCGGCACGCGATTTTTGCGTCGTTTATTTACGACGCGCAATCCCCCCGCAGCGCCCCGCCCCGCCGCGTCGCGTCGCACCCTCTCCCGGCTCGTGTGCATCCTCGTGCAAAGGGTTGCGCGCACGGTCGCCCCCGGCCCTTACCTGACCCGATTCTCGATCTCCGGCTCTCTCGCGTGCGCACGTATCCGCGGGGGTCGCGGAGATTGATGGCCCAGGCCGAAAACGGATGAGCCCTCGTGAAAAAAATAAGATGCGAAACGAGGCGACTTTTTCCTGGCGCCAGCCCTACCGCTGAATTATTGCGCGCGCAAAACGCACCCCTCGTACTCGGCCGCGAACCCGCCGCGGGGCAATAATAGAAACGTATGGTGCTTTTTAATAATGCCCCCCTCCTCCTTTTCTTTCCGCGCGCGCGCGCGCGCGCCGACCCGGAGGTCGAAAGTTCAAACGCGCGGGATACGACACACCGTCGCAATAACGAGGGGGAAAACGTACGACACGACGATCTCTCTTTTCCGCGCGATATCTGCGCTGCCTCTCTCTCTCTCTCTCTCTCTCTCTCTCTCTCTCTCTCTCTCTCGTTCTCCGTTTGCGCAGAACGCGTGTTTGCTCATGACGTTGACGGTTAATTCCATTTATCAGCCTCTTATCGCGCTCGCTCGTGCGCCTCCTTCCTCACCCTCTCCGGCCGAGGAGAAAATTCACGCGCGCCTCACAGGCCTCGCGAAAAATCGTCGCGTCGTCTTCTTATTTTTTCGCGCGACAAAAGAGGCCCTTCCGAATCGCTGCGTCGCGTTGGTTCAGAGACTCACTGACTGACGCGCGCGCGCGCACACGTACACACATAGAACACATAGAAACACACACACACACACACACACACACACGCTCGAACGTGTCATATACTTGTCGTTTCGAGACATCCGTCGGCGCGGAAAAGTTGTCGAAGGCGAAACTTACTCGGCCGCCTCGAGAACTCCTCCCTCGTGTCTCCCGCAGCTTCGCGCGCGCCGGATGTGTTTCCAGCACGATCGTAAATACTTTTTATTTGTTCGTGTACACGGCAACACTTCTTCTATCCGTTTACCGTTGGAATCGCGCTGCGCCGGATCCGCTCTTTCCCTCTCGCCGGTGAGAGAGCCGAGCGGCCGCTCGCGTCGAAAGGATTCCGAGGGTATATGAGGATCGAAGGGCAATAATTACGTTAAGCGAGGAAAGGCTTAGCCTGCGTATCCATAATGCGAATTCCGCAACGGGGGCATCTTAACTAACAGGATCGTCGCTGACGACTCGAGATTGCGTTGCTCGCGTCTCTCTCTCTCTCTCTCTCTCTCTCTGCGCGCACGATGTTTGATTTTTGTCGCAGCAATTTATACGGAGGCAGCGTAGAAATAAATCTACGTACGTGTGTAATTATTCGAATTTGCGCCGTGTCGTGCGACTTTCAGACGCTTATCCGCGCTTCAGCGCGACTTTCTCGCCCGCCGAGTCCTTTCCCTTTTTTTCTCGCGCGCGCGAGAGAGAGAGAGAGAGAGAGAGAGAGAGAGAAAGAGAGAGACCTCTCGCAGATCCGCGGAAGAATCCGTCGCGGAGTGACGATGGGCTTCGCGAACACCCTGTATATCCCACGGATGTCTGATGGTTTTACCGGCCGGCGGTGAAGCTTCCCCCGCTTACGAGGAGAAGACGCGGAGTGGTTCGTTAATGCGGCGCATTATGGGGTTCCATCGAGCTGGCTTTGCCGGCGCGGCTCCCCGGGGCATTCGCTCGAGCTGACGAGGATCTCGATACCGCTTGTAACCTACCGTGACGTGGCCGCGGAACAAATTATTTTCGAGTTAATTTAATTCCGCCTCGGTTTTATCTCTCCGGGCGCGTGTAAGAGGAAAGCGGCCGGGAATTGGATGCTGCAAGTTCGAAGCGTTCACTTTGAGCGAGCGCCAGGCAGGGGGGAGGGAAACAGAGAAAGAGAGAGAGAGAGAGAGGGGAGGCATCTGGTATATTTTTATCTCCGCGTGCTATTCCGCGAAGTGACTTCGCGGCTCTTCACTTTGCGCTTTGCACTTCGCCTGTATGACTCCGTCTTTTGTTACGGATAAAAGTTGACAACGAAGGGGAAACTCGAAGTAAAAAGCGCGGCCGAAGTCTCGCTTCTCTCTGCGGAAGAAGGGACAGAGAGAGAGAGAGAGGGGGGGAGAGAGAGAGGGGGGGGAGAGAGAGAGAGAGAGGCACGGGACATTGGAAACTTGGCTTTTTATTCAGGGCTATCAATAACCCGGCATGAGCGGAGAGAACAACGGTACGATACTTCGGAACCGATATTCCAAACTTTGTGTCTCATTATTAGCATTTATATCGGAGCGCCGCGGAATACAGAATATGAGATCAAAATTTCCGCGATCTCTGCTGCGACGGAGAGCGTGTTGCCGCGTCACGGCTGTGTAAGATCATTTTGGTCGCAGACCTCATCGTCGTACCGTTGCACGGGCGACTGGAGGGAGGGTAGGACTGGGGGGAGCTTAATTTTTCATTCGCGTGGTGACGATGATACGTGGATGCGCCACGCGGAAGTCTGCTTGTTTTTGTTCGTCCGTTTGTTTTTTCTTCTTTTTTTTTTTCTTTTTTCCTACTGCCGCTTTTTTCCTCTTTTTCGCGTCGGAGTGTCCCGCGTTTTATGAATTGTCGCTCCCGATTTAATGGCGTGTGCGAGCTGAAATTAAATAGTAATTATAAAATGTTTGTTTGCGCACGCGTCTCCTGTCGGGAATTTAATTAAACGTCTCGGCGTGTTTTTGTTTGAATTTTCCGCGGTACGTAAACCCGCTAATTTCTTGCACGGCCCGGTCGGAACTATGTCACCGGTTATATTGAAGGAAAAAAGGAATAAATAAAATAAAAGGAAGAAAGGGGGGATCGGAGAGAGAGAGAGAGAGAGAGAGAGAGAGAGAGAGAGAGAGAGAGAGGAGGAGGAGAGGAGGAGAGGAGGAGGAGCGGCGGCCGCTTATGAGAGCGAATTTATGTCGAATTTTAGCCTGCGAATCTGAATAAAATACGCGCGCCGCCGCGCGGTCACTTATGGTATCGCGGCAGAAAGCAAAATTGCTTCGTGTAATTTAATATTTAGCATCAAGCAGCCACCGCGCCAGCCCGGGAGAGTTTGGTTGTTCGCCTGCGCTTCTCTCGTTATCGCGGCGATATCGCGGCGACTTTCTCGTTATCCGGCTTATTTTTATTTACGTCGGCGTGTCAAGGACGGGAGTTGCGCGATTTCTCTCTCTCTCTCTCTCTCTCTCTCTCTCTCTCTCTCTCTCGCGCGTAACTTTTGTTATTAACGAATGTAAATGACATACGCTTCTGCCGTGGGCCCGACAATTTGACATTAACGTTAAATTCGTACGGAACGCGGGATAAAATTCTCGAGAGAGAGTCTCTCTCTCTCGCTCTCTTTTTTCCTCTCTTTCTCCAGCCTCGAGGACGATGGCTATTTGAATTTAAGTAGTTAACGTGAGCGTACTCGCGCGCTTCCTTATTACGGCGCATTAGCGCGAACTCGAGCCTCGTTCTCGGTTAAAACGCACGCCAGAAGTAGGCGCGCGTCTTCCTCGACGCTCTCGTTCGCATCGTTTAAGCGTCCGGATTTACATTCGGTGGATTCGAGGTGAGCTTCATCAACTCATTTCCCCGTTCGCGCGGCGGCTCTCCTTTGCACGCGCAAAGGAGAACCGCGCTCGCTCGCTCGCTCGTGTTTGCTTCTTGCGTCGCTGTCTCGCAAGAAGCACGAACGCCGAAGATTCTCGTCGCGGATAAAATGACCCCGAAGAGAGACTGTCGCGACGTCGCACGGCGACAGTGCAATTTACGCCCGGCGAGTGCAAATTGAACGTCAAGCGGAATGCGGCGGCCAATTTTTCCGTTTTCTCCAAAACGGTTTGCGTTTCATAAAATTCAGCGGCGGACGGTCGCCGCGCGACGCGGGAAGAAGAGAAGAGCCAAAAGCCGAGCGCGCTGAAGACATTATAAACGGAGAAATATATTATAACCATATTATGATATTTACTGCGCGTTACGCGCGCAGCGCACAGCGCACAGCGGAAATTTTTAATATCGCCAAAGTACCGGCGAGAATTCGCTCGATCTCGCCGTCTCGTTTGAGAATATTCGAGCAAAGCGACGGACGAGCGGGACTCTCTGCGCATAATTCGCTGCCCTCGTTAGGAGCGTCGAATTAAAAATTGAAGATAAAAAAATTCCTCGCTCCGAATCATTCCGTCCGCACCTTCAATCTCCCGCAGGAAAGGGTGCAAAAAGACCGCGCGAATTTCCGCGGACCAACGAGTCCCGGAAATGGACGATTCATCGGTTTCATTATCGGTTTGCGCCAGCGCGGCAGCGGATAACGCCGTTTATCGCGTGACCGTTTTCTCGGCCCGGAGATGACGTTATCCACCGCGAGGATTCGATTAGAGAATCTCCCCCCCCCTCTCTCTCTCTCCCTCCTCCCGTCTATCTATCTATCTCTTTCTCTCTTTCTGCCCAAGTAGACACGCTAAATGTCAAGCGCGCATGGCGCTTCGGAAGAATTCGCGAAGGCCGACACGTCGCGGCGTGCCAAGGTCGCGGCGATCGAGGATCCGAAGGTCAACAACGTCGAGCAGCGCGACGACCGTCAGGAAAAGAGACGAATTCGTGGTGCCGCGCGCAGTTGTCGGAGTTAACATGTTGATTATACTGTTGATATTAATCGTCACGTTGGACGTGCAGAAACGCAGCCGACTCTTCGGCGAGGCATTTCTTAAAATCGGGAGACAATTTAATCTTCAAGTGATGCAAACGTAACATCTGTCGAGTGCGTGGCAAAATTTTGTCTCCTCTTGTGAAATTTTACGATAAAATAAAGTATTTTCCCTTTCACGTTCGTGTTTGCTGTTCAAATACGCGTGTTCGTATTTTATCAACAATGTTCGGAAGGAAAAAGAAGTAAATACAATTTTTCCAATAAATAATTTTCTCTTCCATTGATAATTTTGCAAAAGAGGAATATTATTCGACCGCGTATCTATTTTCCAAATAATTTAATTGGCTCTCTGTGAAATCAACTTTTTTACAAATTGAAATTGGCGAAATTTGCAATTATTCATACGTTCAATCAGGAACGAGGCGGTTTCATAGCCGGGCGCTGACTACCGTGGAATTCAACGTGTTAACGAATCCGAAAGAACGCGAGACAGGCTTTTGTTCGTGTATCGTCATTAGTGAATC